>NC_053492.1:160818895-161118895 GCF_905171775.1 Rana temporaria
ATAGCTGGCACACAAGGAGGGGTCCTTGTCTTCCTTCCCTATCAAAGTTATGTGGGCATTCAAAGCCTCCTTACGCATTACCATGCCCCCCCCTATTGAATTCATATACTTCTGGAAAAATGGCACGAGTGTCTCCCCAAACCTTTTATAATATAGTGACGTAGACCCGTCAGGGCCCGGACTCTTCCCCATTTTAATGCTCCTAATCACTTGACTTATTTCCTCTTTTGTTATTTCTTTTTCTAAGTCCCTTATTACTTCCTCTACTAGGCCTGGGGTCTTAACCTTTTCTAAGTATTGTTTAATTTTTTCCCTTCTATTCTGAACTTCTATATCCCCTTGCCCCTTGTTAACATTATATAAGTTTTGGTAGTATTCATAGAATATTTTAGTTATCTCACTAGTGGAATGTCTCATTTCTCCGTTTCTATCTTTTATTTTCAGGATAGAATTCTGTGTGTTTCTTGGTTTTATGGTCCTTGCTAGCAGTCTCCCCGGTTTATTACCTAGGGCATAAAATTTGTTGTTCACATTGTTGAAAATCCATTTCGTTTCCTGCTCCAGGAGGTCCCGGAGCTCTTCTCTCTTACTAGTTAAAACCTTTAGGACCTGCTCTTCCTGTACTTCTTTATGCTTCTGTTCGAGGACCTGAATTTCTTCTAGTAGTGTTTGTTTCCGTACCTGCCTAATCTTCCTCCTCTTGGCCTTTTCTGCTATCAACCTCCCTCTCATAAATGCCTTGTGCGTTTCCCAGAGCGTGGCTGGTGCGATGTTTTCAATATCATTTTCTTTGAAGAATATACTCATATCCCTTTCTAGATCATCGGCTATCTTGGTGTTATTTATTAGGGACTCGTCTAATCTCCACACTGGACATCCAGCCGGGATCTCCCCCGAGTCTAAGGATAATACGACTGGGGCATGATCTGACAGTGTTATAGTTTTTATGTCTATCCTTATCAGTCCTTCAAGTAGCCGATGATCTAGCAGGACATGGTCGATTCTTGAATATGACCCATGGACCACTGAGAAATATGTGTAGTCCTTATCTTTTGGATGGAAGATTCTCCAGGCGTCCACCAATTGCATCTGATATAGTTTATGTTTAACCCTTTTAAGGTGTTTCCCCTCCGATCTCAGCGAGATGGGTTGAGTGTCTAATAGAGGATCAAATACAAAGTTTAGGTCGCCCGCCAGAATCACCATACCTTCTCTAAATCCTTCTAGTTTATTCAAAATTTTCCTCAAATAGACAGCCGGCCTTACATTAGGACAATACACATTTACCAATGTGTATCTCATATTCATAATAGTACCCTTGACAAACAAGTATCTTCCATCAGGATCTACTTCTGTAGCTTCTAGGGAGAACCATGTGTTTCTATCGAACCCTATTGCAACTCCCTTCGCTCTTTTATTAGGGGAGTAGCTATGAATCCATATGGGGAAATCCTTTGAAATTAATCTAGTTTTTGATGTTATTTTTAGGTGAGTTTCCTGGAGGAACACTATATTGGCCGAGAGTCTCTTCATCTCCTGTAGTATCTGATACCGCTTACTTGGGCTATTTAACCCTCGCACATTGTACGTGGCAATCTTTAATGCAGCCATTTCCTATATTTCACTTTTTTTCCCCCACAATAGGGAGCACATATCGTATCTCCACGGGACATGAGAGACTCCGGGCCCTTTCTCCGTATAGAGAAAGACTAAACCATACTCCTGGTTCAACATCAAACTAATCTCAAAGAAAGAAATCTTAATCAAAGTACCTTGAGACCACATATACAACATATACCCCCCACCCCCTCCCACCCCACCCCCATCGCACTGAACCTCAATGCTAAGACTCACTCGGTCTGTGCCCATCCAGGCCACTTGCCGAGTGGGCCTTTCCTCGGGACATCTACTATGACCCCCCATTTCCCAGGCCCGTCACCTAAAAAGGGACGGCCCCTGGTCCAGGGACGGCACAGCAGCTCCATGTTTTTCCCCCTCCCCAGTGACTTCCATTTATTCTCTCTCTGGGCGTTTAACTTACTAAAATCTTTTACCAAGCACAAAAGAAAAAGGGAATGGGAAATGAAGAGGAGAGAGGCGGGAATCAGTCCCCACAAATACCTGGAAACCTAAAAAAACAGCCACCCCTGTCCCCAATCATCCCACCCCTCCCTCCCCACACCCCCAGAGAGAGCACCAAAAAAAAAAGAAGAAGAAAAAAAAAATCTTAAGCTTAATAGTCTATGCCCTATTCCAGTCCTGTTCCCTCCATTTTCTCCAGGCCGGGGGTCTCTTTTCCCAATTATCTATCTGCATAGGGTGAATGTTCAGCCTGTTACAGAATTCTTTTACATCTTCAGGGAAGCGGATAACCGCTGAAACCCCCTGGTTTTTGACCGACAGACAGGCTGGGAACCCCCATCTATACGGAATGTCCTTTATCTGTAAATGACTGGTTAATGGCTTCAATGCCCTTTTCCGTGCTAATGTCTCTTGGGACAAATCCGAAAACACAAGTAATTTAACCCCTTTGTATTCCATAGCGGTAGAGTTCCTTGTACTTTGAGATACCAGTTCTTTTTGGTTATATTCTAGAAATCTTACAATAATGTCCCTTGGTAGGTCCCTGTGCGTATTGTATAATTTTTGTATTCTGTGAACCCGTTCGAAATGCATAGGAGCTGTCCCCTCCCTTTTTAAAGCTGTATTAAATATCCCTCGGAGTACCTCCCCCAGTTCTATATCTTTAACTTCTTCTGGAAGGCCTCTTATACGTAAATTTTTTCTTCTACTGCGGTTCTCTTGGTCCTCCAATTTATAGCGGATATTTCTTATTTCTGTCCAATCCATATCAGCTCTATCTCTCAATTCCGTTATCGCATTTTTTTGCTCCTCCAGTTGTTCCTCTATCCCTTCCACTCTCTGTAACACACTATGTATATCTCTTCTGGTTGCTCCCATTTCCCCCTTGATGGTTCTTTCTAAGCGTAATATCATTTCTGTCATGTCCATCATGTCCTGTTTAGTTGGTGGGGCTTGGGTATCTTCAGGGGAGGTATCAGAAAATAAACTGGGATGTTTTGGACTCTCGGGGGTCATTGGGGCTTTACTCTGATCTTTTACTCCTGAAGATTGATCTTTTTTTTTCTCCTTCTTTTTCCCTAGGACCTCACCCTCAGTCTGTCCTTTACTCTTTATAGGTGTCCCAGCTATAACATTCTCCCCATCTCCTTTAGGACTATCCGGTGTCAGGTCCAGTCCTTCAGACACCAGATATGACCTTATTGTGCTGCGGCCTGGGCCCCCTCCCTGTGTGTTTTTTGGGGCCTTCCGTACCATCTTTACCCTTTTATCCAGCACCTATATAAAGGGATTTTAAAGGGATTTTGGAAACCGTGTATTAATCGTATATTAATGGGCTGTCTACCCCTCCCAGACCTACAGGGTGTATGATAAAGACTGACCGAGCCTGACAGAAGCTGGCAGAGTGTGTGACAGAGGTGTCAGAGGCTTTATGCGATTATAGCAATTCTATGCAATTGTAGCCAACTTTTTTCCTTTAGCAAGGTAGCAGCCAGATAACACTTCAGTAATGCAGTTCTATGCAATTATGATCAGCATTTTTCCTTTAACGAGGTAACAACAGGATATCAGTTCAATAATACGATTCTATGCGGTTATAGCCAGCATTTTTTTCCTTTAACAAGATACCAACCAGATATCCGTTCAAAGATGCAATTTTATGCGTATGTAGCCAGCATTTTCCCTTTAACAAGGTAACAGCCAGATATTAATTCAATACTGAATGCAATGCAATACCCCGATAACATTCTCATTCAGTAGTGCGATTCTCTGCAATTGCAGCCAGCATTTTTCCTTTAACAAGGTAACAGCAAGATATCACTTCAACAAATTACGTTTCTATGCGATTGTAGCCAGCATTTTTTCCATTGGCAGGATAGCTACGAGATATCTCTTCAATAATGCAGTTCTATATGATTGTAACCAACATTTTTCCTTTAGTAAGGTAACAGAGGTGTCAGGAGCCTTATGCGATTATAGCAATACTATGCAATTGTAGCCAGCATTTCTCCTTTAGCAGGATAACCGCAAGATATCACTTCAGAGATGCAGTTCTATGCGTTTATAACCAGCATTTTTCCTTTAACAAGGTGACAGCAGGGTATCAGTTCAGTAATGCAATTCTATGCAATTGGAGCCAGCATTCAACCAGTATTGGCCAGCATTTTTCTTTTAACGCGGTAGCGGCATGATTCTATGCGATTATAGCCAGCATTTTTCCTTTAGCAGGGTAACAACCAAATATCAGTCCAGAAATGCAATTATATGTGATTATAGCCAGCAGTTTTTCCTTCAGCAAAATACCAGCCAGATATCACTTCAATAATGCAGATCTATGCAGTTCTATGCGATTGTAACCAGCATTTTTCAACAAGGTACCAACAGGACATCAGTTCAATAGTGCCATTCTATGAAACTATAGCCAGCATTTTTTCTTTACCAGGATAGCAGCAAAATAACAGTTCAATGCAGTAGCCAAATAACAGTCTCATTCCCACTACCACCCCCACGATTTTAGCTTTCCAAACCTTGTATGGGAGGGCTTTTGTGGAGACAAATGGGGCTTAACACCGTTCCCTCTACTTGGCCTAGCTGGACATCTTCTAGGGCCCCAGGTACCTCACCCCCCTCAGCGTCTTGTCTGTGGCACAGCCGAGGTTAGCGTCGGCGTCTGGAGCGGCACCCACCGAGACCTCGTGTGGTGCTAGCAGTCTCCCCGCGGCTCCCTCCTCCTCCTCCTCCGTCACTCCCCTAGGTAGCCAATCACCGCACCTCAGTAGCTGGCCCTACGCCCGAGGACGTCCAGGGAATCAGACTCCTGAGTACGGGGATACCACATGTGTGGGACTTTTTGGGAGCCTAGCCGCGTATGAGACCCCGAAAACCAAGCACCGCCTTCAAGATTTCTAAGGACATCAATTTTTGATTTCACTCACACAAATCTTGAAGGCAGTGCTTGGTTTTCGGGGCCCCGTACGCGGCTAGGCTCCCAAAAAGTCCCACACATGTGGTATCCCCGTACTCAGGAGAAGCAGCAGAATGTATTTTGGGGTGCAATTCCACATATAACCGTGGCATGTGTGAGAAATATATCATTTAGTGACAACGTTTTGTAATTTTTTTTTTTTGGTCATTATTCAGTGACTTGGGGCAAAAAAATTAAATATTCCATGGACTCAACATTCCTCTCAGCAAATAGCTTGGGGTGTCTACTTTCCAAAATGGGGTCATTTGGGGGGGTTTTGTGCTGTTTTGGCATTTTATTGCCTTCGAAACTGTGATAGGTAGTGAGGAGTGAAATCAAAAATTTATGCCCTTAGAAATCCTGAAGGCGGTGATTGGTTTTCGGGGTCCCGTATGCGGCTAGGCTCCCAAAAAGTCCCACACATGTGGTATCCCCGTACTCAGGAGAAGCAGCAGAATGTATTTTGGGGTGCAATTCCACATATGCCCATGGCATATGTGAGAAATATATCATTTAGTGACAACGTTTTGTAAAATTTTTTTTTTTTTTTTTTTTTGGTCATTATTCAATCACTTGGGGCCATAAAATTAAATATTCCATGGACTCAAAATGCCTCTCAGCAAATAGCTTAGGGTGTCTTCTTTCCAAAATGGGGTCATTTGGGGGGGTTGTGTGACATCTTGGCATTTTATGGCCTTCAAAACTGTGATAGGTAGTGATAGGTAGTGAGGAGTGAAATCAAAAATGTATGCCCTTAGAAATCTTGAAGGCGGTGCTTTGTTTTTGGGGCCCCGTATGCGGCTAGGCTCACAAAAAGTCCCACATATGTGGTATCCCCGTACTCGGGAGAAGCAGCAGAATGTATTTTGGGGTGCAATTCCACATATAACTATGGCATGTGTGAGCAATATATCATTTAGTGACAACTTTGTGCAAAAAAAAATCAGTTTGTCATATTCCCGCAACTTGTGTCAAAATATAAAATATTCCATGGACTCGACATGCCTCTCAGCAAATAGCTTAGGGTGTCTACTTTCCAAAATGGGGTCATTTGGTTTTTTTTTTTGCTATTTTGGCATTTTATGGCCTTCGAAACCTTGATAGGTAGTGAGGAGTGAAATCCAAAATTTGTGCCCTTAGAAATGCTGAAGGCGGTGCTTGGGTTTTGGGGCCCCGTATGCGGCTAGGCTCCCAAAAAGTCCCACACATGTGGTATCCCCGTACTCAGGAGAAGCAGCAGAATGTATTTTGGGGTGCAATTCCACATATAACTCTGGCATGTGTGAGAAATATATCATTTAGTGACAACTTTTTGTAAACATTTTTTTTTTTTTTTCGTCATTATTCAATCACTTGGGACAAAAAAATTAAATATTCAATGGACTCAACATGCCTCTCAGCAGTTTCCTTGGGGTGTCTACTTTCCAAAATGGGGTCATTTGGGGGGTTTTGTACTGCCCTGCCATTTTAGCACCTCAAGAAATGAGATAGGCAGTCATAAAATAAAAGCTGTGTAAATTCCAGAAAATGTACCCTAGTTTGTAGACGCTATAACTTTTGCGAAAACCAATAAATATACGCTTATTGCGATTTTTTTTACTAAAGACATGTGGCTGAATACATTTTGGCCTAAATGTTTGACTAAAATTTAGTTTATTCGATATTTTTTACTTTTTGTTATAAGAAAAATCATTTTTTTTCAAAATTTACGGTCTTTTTGCGTTTATATCGCAAAAAATAAAAATCGCAGAGGCGATCAAATACCATCAAAATAAAGCTCTATTTGTGGGAAGAAAAGGACGCAAGTTTCGTTTCGGTACAACATTGCATGACCGCGCAATTACCAGTTAAAGCAGTGCATTGCCAAATTGTAAAAACACCTTGGGTCTTTAGACAGCGTATTGGTCCGGGGCTTAAGTGGTTAATCACCTTGCATGTGGACAAATAGACAAGGAGAAAGCCATAGCCAAACCAGGATGCTGGATTCAGGAGTAGGAGCACTAGATGCTCCTGACACTCGTCTATCTACTTGGATTTGTTTAATTTTTTTCAGATTTCATCACTTCCTGTAGATCAACTCCCAGCATTCCCTTCCTGTTAGGTCATGTCCCAGCAGCATTCACTTCCTTGTTGCCTCACAGAAAAGGGTGTGATAGGGCATGTTCACCACTCTGAACCACACCTTTCTTATTACAATATCACCTACTTCTTGTAGACTCTGATTGTACAATTTCCTTTAGATCTTCCACCAGCTATGCAGTGCAAGGGCCTATCTGATTTTATACAAATTGAATGGATTATTGAGGTGTGTCCCCTATTTCATAGTTCTGGTAAATTTAAAGGATATTGTACAGAGATTGTACAATCAAATTGCATAGTGTATGGCCAGCGTTATGCAAGTACATAGGAGGGAGTGGATGGAGACACTCCGTTGTCCCCGTTCACATCTCCACGTAACGGAGATGTATATTGTATATATATATATATATATTGTATAAATTGACAGAGTTATTCATATAAAGCAGAGAGATATATATACACATTATGGCCATATACTCTATCAGGGAAGCCCATTTTTTTTAAAGCTCCTAATATGTGAATGCAATTTTACATAAATAATCAATTAACATTTAGGGCCAGATTCTCATACATCCTGCGGCGGCGTCGCGTAAGCTATTTACACTACGCCGCCACAACTTACAGGAGCAAGTGCCATATTCCCCAAACACTTGCTACGTAATTTGCAGCGGCGTAGTGTAAATGGCCCGGGGTATGGCCGCGTAATTCAAAGGGGGCGGCTAGTATTCAAATTAAGCGCGCCCCCGCGCCGATTGAACTGCGCATGCGCCGGGCTGAAAAATAGCCCAGTGCGCATGCTCCAGCTCACAACGGAAAACGTCAATGACGCCGACGTGAGCGTCATTGACGTAAAGTCGTATTCAAGAACGACTTAGGAAAACGACGTAACCGACGGAAAAAGCCGACGCCCATAATCACAATTTACAGGTACTTAGTAAATGTACTTTTTGAAGGAATAGTATTATCATTGGTGCGGGAACACATGTCAGTACCGGTGGCAATACTTTTTTTTTTTGTGTTAATAATTTTGCACTATCACTGGGTAGCTGGGTAGCACCAAGATAACAGTACTTTATTAATCTGTAAAGTTGCCCCCCTCCAGAGCTTTGATGTCGCTCATCTCAATCATCTCACTGACACACTTCCATCTTCTTTTCCTCTTTTTTCCTCTTCTTTGTTCAGAAGTCTTGTGCTGTCTTGAGGGGACATCAAATGGGCACTGAGCTGCTGCCTGTGTACAATTTGTAAAACACTGCTTACTTTTTTCTGTGTTATCTGCCGAAGACAAATGAAGGTACAGGAAAATAGGACTTATAAACAACTTATATATGTTTTTGTTTGGCAGCAGCACCCAGTGAATGAAAACTGCAGTGAAGACCCTGGGGTGGTTTGGTACTGAACATTTTGTAGTTTACAAACAAAGTTGGATCTTTTTAGCAGCTGATAAAAATTTGTATTATTAAAGGTCAGCAAAAAATTACCATTTTAAAGGCAGATCTTTGACATGACTAGGCACTGCCACATTTCTGCCTGGATTATGTCCCCCCTCTTCTGAGTGGAATGGAAGTACTTGATGTATAAGATGGTAATGTACTTTTTTTTTTAAATCAGTCTCCTTGTTAGAGCTAGAAAGCTGTAATAACATTTTAGTCCTGGGCAAATAGACCAGTGTATTTATCAGTTGTTTTTTTTAATAAATGAATGAGCAGATTGGGAGATATTTGTTTTGGAAAAAAGCTTAGTAAAAAAAATGGAGGGGATAATAATAATGGTGAAGTGGCCAATTGTAGGTCTACTGGGCAAGTTATTTAAAAAAAAAATCCATAAGAAGCCATATGAATGGGCCATTTGATTCAGCTTCAAATGGGGGGAGGTGGGCATGGAAAATGCACAAACCTTTAAGCTGGGTTCACATCTAAGCCAGATGCCACTCGCAGTATGGGTCTGGTGCATCCCTGTTCTCTGTTTCAGTGATGAATCAGGGCCAAATGTTTGCCTAAATTCGGCCCTGAAACTGAGCCAAATACACACAGGACTCATGTGCAAGCTGCCACGGAGATATGCGAACTGGCTCCATTAAGAGCTGGTCACAATCTTCTGTCATGCAAATTGGATGTGGGGAAACTTGCATCCAATTCGCACTAGTGTGAACCCAGCGTTAACGTTTGGGGGATGCCTTAAGTATATAAATATTGCGGGCTAACATGCACATTCATATGCTTTCCTTTTCCTGGTTCTTGTATATATTTACTAGCCAGTAAGGCTAACCCATCATAATGAAGGGACAATAGAAAAATGCAGAAGGTACTGCCAGATCCAGTACTCAATACCACCAGGAAGTGTCAAAACTTTCTGTTTACAGCACCTTGGGATTTAAGGCCATTGTGATTTAAGGCACCCATACCACGGAAGAGTAATCTAAATGTATTCGAAGGATTTGGAGCCTGTGAGTGTGGATCGGGTATTGACAGGTGTGCATTAAGGAAACTGGAAACATACTAACTTCAGATGCCTGTGAAAAAAAAGACTTCTAGCTGTCAGAAAAAAAAGATCTTGTGCCAGGATGTAAACAGCAAAAAATGCCTCCTGGATGTGATAATTTACCTTTATTAGTTATATGCAGTAAAAAAAAAAAAAAATACAAGTAAAACGTGTGAGTCTGCATGTGCTTAAAGTGGTTCTAAAGGCAGAAGTATTTTTACCTTAATGCATTCAATGTATTGTGGGAAAACTCCATCTTCATGCAGCCCCCTCTTATACTTATTTGGGCTTGATCTTAATCCAGTGATTTGCACGAGAGTGGTGGCTCTCTTTACTCTCATCCTCTTCAGTGACTCAGACACTGAGAGTAAGGAGGGAGTGGGGTCAGGATCAGGTGCACTCTGATCTTAGTGTCAATGGACACACAGAGCTGGCTTGGGAGCGAGCACCCACAAGTGCCGTAGTAGCTGTGCAGAAGCGCGTTCTGCCACCCATTGTGTACACTGGACACAGCAGAAGAAAGATCTGTGTACCAGGTCAGCCCTGGTTCCATGTGATCTCTGTGGCCATTCACAGCAATCACATGTCAGTGAGTATTACTCAATGGTTTTCGTTCAAAGCCATTAATTGTAACTATTGGGGTTATTTACGAAAAGGCAAATCCACTCTGCACTACAAGTGCAAACTACAAATGCAAAGAGCACTTGAAAATGCACTAAAAAAGTGCACTTGGAAGTGCAGTCGCTGTAGATCCGAGGGGGACATGCAAGGAAAATACACATGATTGGATGATAAAATCAGCAGAGATTCCCCTCATTTCAGATCTACCCCTCAGATTTACAGCGACTGCACTTCCAAGTGCACTTTCAGTGCAATTTCAAGTGCACTTTGCACTTGTAGTTTTCACTTGTAGTGCAAAGTAGATTTACCTTTCGTTAAAAAAAAAAAAAAAAAAAGTGGTTGATCACAGTGATCACATGGTACAGGGGCCAATCACAGGGGATGTACCTGTTTATGTATAATTACAGATGTGGCACTAAAGTGGTCCTTTTAAATATTATCTTCTGCACTCATAGGTTGATTTACTAAAGGCAAATAGGATGTTTACTCTGCAAGAGAATTACCCTCAAAACTAAGTGAATGTGGTTAAATTTCACTTTGAAATTAATACTCAGTTATGTGCAAGGTAAAAAACACAATTTTTGCTTGCACATGACTGGATGATGGATGTTAGCATAGCTTCATCTCATTCCTAAAGCTCTCCATTAAATTCTCTTGCAAAGTTAACTGCCTGCTTGCCTTTAGTACATTGACCCCATAGTGTAAAACTCTACTTCACTGACAGTCTCTGCTACAGCTACAGTCTTAACCATCTATTACTTCCAAAAGCCTCAGCCTTTTCTATCCCTTCATCTTCAGTCTCTGTTGCAACCACAGTTTTAGCCTATTTTAAACCCACAGCTTTATGATCTGCTGCACATGCCGTCTCAATCTCCATTGCACCTGCAGCCTCAAACCTTTGTTGCACCTACAGCTTCAGTCTCCGCTACACTCCACTGCACATACAGCTTTAGCCCACTTGCATCCACAGCCTCAAGCCTCAGCTGCTCCCTCAGCCTCAAGCCACTGCAGCAATTGCTGCCTCAAGCCTTTACCTCTGCCTCTGGGTACCATTTAATGCATATGTCTCTCATTATTTGGTTTTTCAATATCTGTCTCCTAGTCTCTGACGCAACTGTGAGTATCTCATTAGTGACCTGGGGCAGCAGCTTAGCCAAAAATCTTAAGGAATGGTCCCTTGTAGAACACTAGCTACCTCTTAGGCCTCGTACACACGACGGGACATGTCTCATGAAAACGATCTGTGGACCGTTTTCATCGGACATGTCCGCTGGCGGATTTTGGTCTGATGGCTGTACACACCATCAGACCAAATTTCCCGTGGACATCGAACGCGGTGACGTGGCCGCGCCATCACCGCGACGATGACGCGGCGACGTGCGCGACCCTGGAAGGTCAATGCTTCCAGGCATGCGTCGAATCACTTCGACGCATGCGAGGGCTTTCGGCCGAGCGGACATGTCCGGTGAGTCGTACAGGCGACCGAACATGTCCGACAGACAGGCTTCCAGCGGACATGTTTCTTAGCATGCTAAGAAACATTTGTCCGCTGGAAACCTGTCCGATCCGCCGGAAAATTGTCCGGTCGGCCGTACAGACGACCGAACATGTCCGCGGAAACTGGTCCGCAGACCAGTTTCAGCAGACATGTTCGGTCGTGTGTACGAGGCCTTAGACTCCACTCTCAGAGGAAGTAGCAGCACAAAGCAGTAGAGTCAGCATTTTGACCCATAACACAAATTATATACGTTATTAAACAAATATTATTCCTTGTAATACAACCAATATAGACTTTCATATAATAAGTTTTCCCAGTTATTGTTAAAGCAAACATTTTTACAAATATTCACATACCTGCAGCAGTCACATGTGAACTCCTACATTTACACATTCCCACTATTATAAGTCCCATGTGGTCTGTTTAGTGGGCAAACATGGCTAAATGTTGTCAGATTGCACAATTTAATGTACTGTAAACCCTATAGAAATTAATCTTGAAAATCTAAAAATCTTTTCTCTCCATTTTAAGACTAATAGGCAAGAGATTGTCAAAAAGGGGTTAAGAGGCCTGGGCAATACCATGGGAACATGTACCAATGCAACAAAAAAATAAGAAAATAAAAAAAAATGATTTATTTAATACCATTCCATGGGAAACAGCTTATAATAAAGCTTAAAGTGAAACATCAAATGTGGATTTTAAAAGGGGAATGCACACAAAAAAACGAATTCCATAGAATTCCTCCCCGTAGAACCCCACAGCCCCCTGGCCAGGGATGTGGGGAAAGGGACCTTCTCTTCACCAATATGGGAACAAGGGGCCAAATCCTCAGCCAGGCGGCGTAACTTAACTTTCAGCAGTTAAGTTACACTGACTTAAAGTTTTTACTTAAGTGCCTGATCCACAAAGCACTTACGTAAAAATTTCAAGCCGTGTAAGTTAAGTGCCGCCGTCGTAAGGCGTTCCTCCTCTCCGGGGGGCGTTTACAATTTAAATGAGGCGCGCTCCCGCGCCGGCCGTACTGCGCATGCGTGTGACGTCATTTTCCCGACGTGCATCGTGCGAACGTAATTGACGCCGGGCGGCTTTGTGGATTGCGACGGGACACTAAAGTTGCGACGGGTGAAAAAAAGACGCGCCGGGAAAACAAATAATTAAAAAAAAAAATGACAGCGTCGCTCAGCATGCATTCCTGAGAGGGAGAACTCCATGCCAATTTTCAAAGAAAAAAACGGCATGGGTTCCCCCCCCCAGGAGCATACCAGGCCCTTAGGTCTGTTATGGGTTGTAAGGAGACCCCCCTCCGCCGAAAAATCGACGTAGGGGGTCCCCCTACAATCCATACCAGACCCGTATCCAAAGCACGCTACCCGGCCGGTCAGGAATGGGAGTGGGGACGAGCGAGCGTCCCCCCCCCTCCTGAGCCGGGCCAGGCCGCATGCCCTCAACATGGGGGGGTTGGGTGCTCTGGGGCAGGGGGGCGCACTGCGGGCCCTCCCACCCCAGAGCACCCTGTCCCCATGTTGATGAGGACAGGACCTCTTCCCGACAACCCTTGCCGTTGGTTGTCGGGGTATGCGGGCGGGGCTTATCGGAATCTGGGAGTCCCCTTTAATAAGGGGGCCCCAGATACCGGCCCCCCACCCTAAGTGAATGGATATGGGGTACATCGTACCCCTATCCATTCACCTGTAGGCAAAAAGTAAAAGTTAATAAACACACAACACAAGGCTTTTTAAAATAATTTATTATTCTGCTCTGGATGCCCCCCCTGTCTTCGTTATTAGCTCAATTACCAGGGGGGCTTCTTCTTCCGCTCTCCGGGGGTCTTCTCCGCTCTCCGGGGGGGGTTTCTTCTTCCGCTCTCCGGGGGGGGGCTTCTCCGGACTCCGGGGGTCTTCTTCCATCTTCTCCCCTCTTCCGCTGTTGACTCGGCGAACCCCGGTTCTTGTGCAGCTCTCCGGTGCCTTCTTCTTCAGCGCTGGCTGCCTGCTATGTTTGTGTGTTAGCTCGATTTCAAACAGGCAGCCAGCGCGGTCTTCTGTGGCGTCAGGGTCTTCTCTTCCTTTCTTCCGATGTTGCCTCGTCGCCTGTTGTCGCTGTAATGATGGAAGCGCGCCTTGCATCACATTTATATAGGCATCACCGTCCCATCATGCTCCGGTAGGTACCCACGTGGTGGGTGCACGTGGGTAGGCACCCACCACGTGGGTACCTACCGGAGCATGAAGAAGAAGGCACCGGAGAGCTGCACAAGAACCGGGGTTCGCCGAGTCAACAGCGGAAGAGGGGAGGAGATGGAAGAAGACCCCCGGAGTCCGGAGAAGCCCCCCCCTGGAGAGCGGAAGAAGAAACCCCCCCCGGAGAGCGGAGAAGACCCCCGGAGAGCGGAAGAAGAAGCCCCCCCTGGTAATTGAGCTAATAACGAAGACAGGGGGGGCATCCGGAGCAGAATAATAAATTATTTTAAAAAGCCTTGTGTTGTGTGTTTATTAACTTTTACTTTTTGCCTACAGGTGAATGGATAGGGGTACGATGTACCCCATATCCATTCACTTAGGGTGGGGGGCCGGTATCTGGGGGCCCCCTTATTAAAGGGGACTCCCAGATTCCGATAAGCCTCCCGCCCGCATACCCCGACAACCAACGGCAAGGGTTGTCGGGAAGAGGTCCTGTCCTCATCAACATGGGGACAGGGTGCTCTGGGGTGGGGGGCCCGCAGTGCGCCCCCCTGCCCCAGAGCACCCAACCCCCCCATGTTGAGGGCATGCGGCCTGGCACGGCTCAGGAGGGGGGGGACGCTCGCTCATCCCCACTCCCATTCCTGACCGGCCGGGTAGCGTGCTTTGGATACGGGTCTGGTATGGATTGTAGGGGGACCCCCTACGTCGATTTTTCGGCGGAGGGGGGTCTCCTTACAACCCATAACAGACCTAAGGGCCTGGTATGCTCCTGGGGGGGAACCCATGCCGGTTTGGAATTTACAAATTGCCGTGGAGTTCTCCCTCGGGAATGCATACCAAATGCCGTCGCTTGAATGGGCCTTTACAAGGTGTGACTAACTTTACACTTTAGGGAAGAAACAATATCAAGCAAGTGGACATTGATGGTCAGACTTTAAGGCCAAGGAAGTATGGTTTTGTAAAAATATATAATTTAATAGCATATAAATAAATTAAACAGGATATACAAAAAATAAATATAAATAAATACAAGAAAAATTATCACAAATTAATCAACAGTAAGTGACCACTGTACATTCCTCCGAAGTCGCCAACGCACGTTTCGCCGTGGGGCTTCTTCAGGGCGAGGATGAGGAATATAAAGTTAGCAGAGAGATAGAAACTTATCTGCAATGATACAGTGTGGCACATTAGTAAAACAGAAATATTAATCGAAATACAGAATTAAAATGAAATGAATTAAGGTGTCATAGTGTGTATTTACATGGCTGGTGGTCCCTCGACGGATGCGTCCACGGGGCATATAAGATACAGATGGAGATAAAACAGGTCGGGAGATAAGCTTAGGCACAAGCTTCCATATATCGAGAATCTAGTTGACAAAAAAATATATATATATATATAGCAGTAATTAAATATGATATATGAATTCTTATCGTAGCTGCTGTCAACGTGCAGACACAGATACCATATAAAGAATAGTGAAAATAGAGTAAATAGTAAAGATGAGGGATAAAACAGAGAAAACACTAAAGACCTGCATATGTGTATATGCATGCATAAACCTAGATGCACATACATGCACACACACATACAAAGGAAAAAGAGGGGGAAGAAAAGGGAAAAAGATAGAAAAAAATTATATATAAATAAAATAATATGGAAGAAATAAAGTAAGGTAGAAAATCATGTGAACAAGTGCACTGGATATCACTACTAACTAGCTCCTGCGGTGTTAATATAAAGACAAAACGGCCACCATAATCACCTTGGGTAAGTCGAAAGAGTCAAGACTACAAGTCCAAAGAGTGGAAAATATGTACCACAGGGAGAGTAGTTACTCGGACTGTAATAATAAAATATAAAAAAATATATAACGAAAGAAGCTATTAAACAGCCTTTAAAGACTAACATTTATGATGGAAATAAAGAGTTAACCAAAAAGATCCAGGTTACCTATTTTTATGAAGTCCTGAGCAAACTGGGACAGCGGATGGCAGTATAACAGCAATGTGGGGGGGCTTACATAAAGAAAACCTTTTCTGTAGCAGCATTTGCATGGGGCGTTAGTACAAGCCTGTTAAGATGAAACAATGTGTCCATTCAATAGGTCATTCTCAAGTGTGATGAAATTGAGGGAACAATTTGGAGCAGGAGAAGTGACTTACCCTATAACTGATTGCAGCAATGCGTCTGTGTCCCAGGGTGTACACACGGTAACACAGCGCCATTGCATGAGCATCAGGTTTATATAGGCTGTGGGATCACATGGACGTATGACGTGATGACGTCATAGATGCGCGCCGTTTCGATAGCACGGCGCATAAATAAAAAAATATATAACGAAAGAAGCTATTAAACAGCCTTTAAAGACTAACATTTATGATGGAAATAAAGAGTTAACCAAAAAGATCCAGGTTACCTATTTTTATGAAGTCCTGAGCAAACTGGGACAGCGGATGGCAGTATAACAGCAATGTGGGGGGGCTTACATAAAGAAAACCTTTTCTGTAGCAGCATTTGCATGGGGCGTTAGTACAAGCCTGTTAAGATGAAACAATGTGTCCATTCAATAGGTCATTCTCAAGTGTGATGAAATTGAGGGAACAATTTGGAGCAGGAGAAGTGACTTACCCTATAACTGATTGCAGCAATGCGTCTGTGTCCCAGGGTGACACAATTTCATTAAACAACATAGACAGAATATACATAATGAATATACAAAGGTAAATATCTACAAATAAGTAGTTACAGAGTACTTCCTGTGTGGGCATGGAGATTCCATCCCATTATATCAGTTTAATATATCTTAGGATGTATGAGGTTAACAATAACGAATGTAAAAAGAAAAAGAAAACCATTGTAGTAATTATAGCGATAGCAAAAAAGCAGTTTGCTAACCCATAAATACCCTCGAATCACTATTAAAGTCAGCATTGATGAAAGCGTTGGCCGACAACCTGTAGCAATCCTATCCTATCACGGGGATATATTAAAGGTGAAAAAATGATTGATGTAAGTGATTTGAACATATATATCTAAAAGCACCTATTCTTTTTCGATCAAAAAGATTATTCCTAACGAAAAAGCGGAGACATGGTCAAGAACTTCAGATATTCAAGAAGGGTTTAAAACTCAATGAGTCGTTCAATCCTGGCCAAAAATTCGCCTTTAGGCGATAGATCCATTGAGTCTCACGCTGTAGCACTTTCTGATCGAAATTACCACCTCTAGGGTCCTCTGTAATATGGTCCAACACGGCGAACTGAACTGATGGAGTTATATATTTGTGTGAAAAAGCAACATGGTGTCCCATGGTCTTGTTGAGCAGACCGTTAGTAATATAATACATGTGGTCTTTTACCCGTTTCCAAAATGGGCGGATGGTTTTACCTACATAAAAGCAGCCGCATGAGCAAAAGATAATGTAAACCACCCCATGTGTTTGACATGTGACGTGTTTATATAATCTATGTGTTCCACCGTTGGGGAGGTGGATGATGTAGCCTTCTTTCATAAGGTGGCAAAAATTGCATTGACCGCATCTAAAGAGGCCCGGTGCCTCTGGAGTGCCTGTTGAGGGTTTATAGTAGTTACTTTTCACTAGACGATCCCTGATTGACATAGAACGTCTAAAGGTGATACTAGGATTTTTGCCCACATATTTTGATAACGTTAAATCCGTGGTAATAAGGTGCCAATGTTTTTGTAATAGCTGACGGATTTGGGTGTGTTGATCTGAAAATGTAGTGATAAATCGCGTAACAGTACTATCGGACACTTTTTTGTTGCTTTTGATAAGTGTGCTAGCTCTTTCTCGTCCGGCAGCCCGGTTGTATGCCTTTTTAAGGCAGGATTTACTGTATCCTCTCATAATAAGTCTAGTATAGAGTTTGTCTGATTCAAGTTTGAATCCATTATCGTCTGAGCAGTTGCGTCGCAACCGAAGGTACTGACTGTAGGGTATGGATCGTAGTAGTGGAGCAGGATGAGCACTTGCTGCGTGTAGGAGGGTGTTACCCGCCGTGGGTTTACGGTAGAGGGATTTTTGAATGCCATTGGATTCATCGACATATATCAAGATGTCCAGGAATGCAATAGCAGAGTTACTGTAGTTCATTGTAAATTTTAAGTTAAACTCATTATGGTTCAAGAATTTCATGAATGCATGTAAGTCATCTACTGTACCCGTCCAGAACATCAGTACATCGTCGATGTATCTAAACCAGCTTAAAATGAACGACAAAAAATATAGATTAGACTCAGATGAAAAAAGTTTTCGCTCCCACCCCCCCAGGTACAGGTTCGCGTAGCTAGGGGCACATGAGGTGCCCATAGCGACGCCCTGTACCTGGAGGAGGTGGGACCCATCAAAAGAAAATACATTTTTAGTGAGGATATGGGAGAGGCATTTAAGCACAAAGCAGTTAAGTTTGTCCATTTTAGGTCCTTTCTCAACAAGAAAGCCAGAGACCATTTCCAGGCCCTTTTTATGGGGTATTGAGGAGTAGAGGGCTTCCACATCTATTGACACCAGAAGGCATCCAATAGGTACTGAAAGTCCGTCAATGGTCCTGAGTAGGTCCGGTGTATCCTGAATATAAGATGGTAAGGATGTTACATGGGGCCTAAGGTATTGGTCAATGAATATGCTAGCTCTTTCGGTTTTGGAGCCAACCCCAGATATTATAGGGCGGCCTGGAGGTTGTAGTAAGTTTTTGTGTGTTTTTGGGAGGGCATAGAAGGTTGGGATTCTGGGATGGGGAACTTGAATGCCATCAAAACTAGCTTTAGTAATTGACCCATCAAAGAGTGCTAGTTGAATTAAATCATCGAATTGTTGATTGAATTTAGTAATAATTTCTTTGTTAATAGGTAAATACCAAGTGCGATTTTTTAGGATGTCCCAACACATATTCCTGTATTGTAGGTCATCCATTAGAACCACATTTCCGCCTTTGTCAGACGGTTTCACAATTATTTCGGGATTTTTACTAAGTGTGTCTAAAGCTAGTTCATGTTTGGCGACAAATTTAGAGTTTGTACGTTTGACCAGGGAGAGTGATTCTACCTCTTTTATTGTCTGGATGAGAAACGCCCAAATATTGGAGTTTGTATGGAGGGAGGGGAAGTTGAGAGATTTTTTCTTTACTGCTTTTTCCAATGTTTCTAGGTCCTGCTTGTACATAGAGAGCTGCAATCTCTCTCCCCTCACTTCATATGTCTCAGGTACAATCTCCTGTTCTGGGGGGACATCGTTCTCATCCAGTAAGGAAATGAGGGTTTTGAGAGCTCGAAAGTCGGCAACTGTGAAGTTTTTCCAGATCTCCTGGTTGACGACTTCGGCCAGTTTTTCTTTTCTTTCCCTGTCATACATAAATTTCAATGTAAGTTTTCGTGCAAATAAATATAAATCTTTAATGAGATTAAATTTATTTGTTACGCTATTTGGACAGAAATTTAGACCTAAGCCGAGGAGTTCCTCCTCGGGTTGGTCCAAAGCAAATTTAGATAGGTTAATCACTTCAAGTTTAGGTGCATCATTGGTTACTACCGGTGGTCTGGAAAGGGTAAGAAAGGGTGGTCTCTGGGCATTAAAATCAGGAATAACCTCGTGTGTGTTTTGAATATTCTTGGTTATTGGTCCAAAATAATGATCTATCTGTCATTTTTTGGTAGTGTCTTTTGATATTGCACCTGACAGATTTATACTATGAGATCTGGCTAAAGTTTGTGCCGAGTCTAAGATGTTTTGACGTAGGGTCGGGTCCGTTCTAGGAATGAGAGAAGAGAGACAGCTAGAATTCTCAGATGAGACACCCGGTGAAGAGGCGGGAAACATAGGCGTCAAGTTGGTTGAAGATGGTAATTGACTAGATAGAGTAGCCTCCAATGAGTTACTTACACTTTGTACATCATCAGTGTCCGTAATTTTTTTTTTTTTTTTCTTTTTCTTTTCTTCCTTTCATTTGGAATATCATGTGTACCGTCTTTCCACTCACACTAGTGACATTAAACATACTACTACATACTATACCTAATGGACCATTAACTAGGTCTTTCCCATCCAGTTTACTATTGGGGATGAATTCCCCTACATAACCGCTAGATGGCAGCCCTAGCATCAATACTAATCATTATAGTTAAGCTATGCTAAATATCCTAATTCACTATTATATGCCTGATGTTCACTGGGTAGTCAAACCATAACGGCCATTCCTGTGCGGTTTCTGTCTAGGCATATATGTTTCTCGTTGTTTTATGCCCTGGACTTTATAGGCCGTTTTGGGCGATATGCCATAATACTCCGCCTTAGTGGGATCTTTATTTATGCGCCGTGCTATCGAAACGGCGCGCATCTATGACGTCATCACGTCATACGTCCATGTGATCCCACAGCCTATATAAACCTGATGCTCATGCAATGGCGCTGTGTTACCGTGTGTACACCCTGGGACACAGACGCATTGCTGCAATCAGTTATAGGGTAAGTCACTTCTCCTGCTCCAAATTGTTCCCTCAATTTCATCACACTTGAGAATGACCTATTGAATGGACACATTGTTTCATCTTAACAGGCTTGTACTAACGCCCCATGCAAATGCTGCTACAGAAAAGGTTTTCTTTATGTAAGCCCCCCCACATTGCTGTTATACTGCCATCCGCTGTCCCAGTTTGCTCAGGACTTCATAAAAATAGGTAACCTGGATCTTTTTGGTTAACTCTTTATTTCCATCATAAATGTTAGTCTTTAAAGGCTGTTTAATAGCTTCTTTCGTTATATATTTTTTTATATTTTATTATTACAGTCCGAGTAACTACTCTCCCTGTGGTACATATTTTCCACTCTTTGGACTTGTAGTCTTGACTCTTTCGACTTACCCAAGGTGATTATGGTGGCCGTTTTGTCTTTATATTAACACCGCAGGAGCTAGTTAGTAGTGATATCCAGTGCACTTGTTCACATGATTTTCTACCTTACTTTATTTCTTCCATATTATTTTATTTATATATAATTTTTTTCTATCTTTTTCCCTTTTCTTCCCCCTCTTTTTCCTTTGTATGTGTGTGTGCATGTATGTGCATCTAGGTTTATGCATGCATATACACATATGCAGGTCTTTAGTGTTTTCTCTGTTTTATCCCTCATCTTTACTATTTACTCTATTTTCACTATTCTTTATATGGTATCTGTGTCTGCACGTTGACAGCAGCTACGATAAGAATTCATATATCATATTTAATTACTGCTATATATATATATATTTTTTTTTGTCAACTAGATTCTCGATATATGGAAGCTTGTGCCTAAGCTTATCTCCCGACCTGTTTTATCTCCATCTGTATCTTATATGCCCCGTGGACGCATCCGTCGAGGGACCACCAGCCATGTAAATACACACTATGACACCTTAATTCATTTCATTTTAATTCTGTATTTCGATTAATATTTCTGTTTTACTAATGTGCCACACTGTATCATTGCAGATAAGTTTCTATCTCTCTGCTAACTTTATATTCCTCATCCTCGCCCTGAAGAAGCCCCACGGCGAAACGTGCGTTGGCGACTTCGGAGGAATGTACAGTGGTCACTTACTGTTGATTAATTTGTGATAATTTTTCTTGTATTTATTTATATTTATTTTTTGTATATCCTGTTTAATTTATTTATATGCTATTAAATTATATATTTTTACAAAACCATACTTCCTTGGCCTTAAAGTCTGACCATCAATGTCCACTTGCTTGATATTGTTTCTTCCCTAATATTACTACAGATGTGGCCCATGTGAGTGCTATCCTTGTGTTTCCACTTTAATTTTCTTCCCCCTCTGCGTCTCCTTTTCTCTCTCTTTCTCTTCTTTTTCTTCTTCCTTCTCAATTTTCTTCTCTTTCTTCTTTTCTCTCCTCTCCTTTATTCTTCCCCCAGGTTCTTTAACCAACCCCTCCCCTCCTTGAATCACTATATATATATATCAGGTGGCAAACACCTATTGTCTTTTCGCACTCAGGGGTGTTTTAAGTCCTCTGTTCTTGAGGCTATCACTCCCCCCTTTCTTCAGTTTATTAATTAATCTCCTTTTATTTAATCGGTTTTACAATAACCTTTAATCAAAAAAGAATTTTTCCTATACAATCCCTCCTATTGCTTGATAAGTTAGCAGGGTGACACTGATGGCTGACTTTACAGGGAACAATTGGGAAGGTTTTATGCTAGACATTCAGAAGACGTGCTCTGCTAATGCGAACTCTGAGGTTGAATTTGAGATTGTCTATCATAAGTTGCTCCAAACCTTCGAGAGAAAATCTAGCCTTTTTTGGCACATCAGATATTTCGAGCAATACATCACTGAAAATATGAACCCTAAAGGTTTACGGGTACAGGTTTTTCCCAATATCTGGTCCATTGATACAGAATTCAAGACCAGATGGGAACAAAACCTTTTAGTTTGCTCGAAAAAAATGATGGAACTGATGGTTGAATACTATATGAAAGAACTAAAAGTAGTAGATTGCGAAATTAAAAGAATCTACGATGATAATGTTATTACTCTCAATAAGGAAGGTTTTGCAACATATGATGCGCGACTAAAAGAGAACATTCAGAGTTTTACTAGAGAATTATTGGTCAAAAAAGAAGAGAAATTAGCACGAGACAAAATGGCATTTGCCGGTCTCTATGCATATTCCTGGCCAGTTATGAATGGCCCCAAAATAGGACGTAGGAACCCTGGCCCCTTTAGAGAAAAGAGAAGAACAGTCAATAATAAAGATAAAACTGACTCTGATTCTTCCACTAACTCTCATGTTTCACAGAGTTCGAAGACTGGCGAGAGAGGCCAACGACAAGGACGTAGTAACAGAAAGAGAACACAACAAGGTGGTGGGTACTTAAACGGCGCACTTATGAAAAAACGAATTACGGACACTGATGATGTACAAAGTGTAAGTAACTCATTGGAGGCTACTCTATCTAGTCAATTACCATCTTCAACCAACTTGACGCCTATGTTTCCCGCCTCTTCACCGGGTGTCTCATCTGAGAATTCTAGCTGTCTCTCTTCTCTCATTCCTAGAACGGACCCGACCCTACGTCAAAACATCTTAGACTCGGCACAAACTTTAGCCAGATCTCATAGTATAAATCTGTCAGGTGCAATATCAAAAGACACTACCAAAAAATGACAGATAGATCATTATTTTGGACCAATAACCAAGAATATTCAAAACACACACAAGGTTATTCCTGATTTTAATGCCCAGAGACCACCCTTTCTTACCCTTTCCAGACCACCGGTAGTAACCAATGATGCACCTAAACTTGAAGTGATTAACCTATCTAAATTTGCTTTGGACCAACCCGAGGAGGAACTCCTCGGCTTAGGTCTAAATTTCTGTCCAAATAGCGTAACAAATAAATTTAATCTCATTAAAGATTTATATTTATTTGCACGAAAACTTACATTGAAATTTATGTATGACAGGGAAAGAAAAGAAAAACTGGCCGAAGTCGTCAACCAGGAGATCTGGAAAAACTTCACAGTTGCCGACTTTCGAGCTCTCAAAACCCTCATTTCCTTACTGGATGAGAACGATGTCCCCCCAGAACAGGAGATTGTACCTGAGACATATGAAGTGAGGGGAGAGAGATTGCAGCTCTCTATGTACAAGCAGGACCTAGAAACATTGGAAAAAGCAGTAAAGAAAAAATCTCTCAACTTCCCCTCCCTCCATACAAACTCCAATATTTGGGCGTTTCTCATCCAGACAATAAAAGAGGTAGAATCACTCTCCCTGGTCAAACGTACAAACTCTAAATTTGTCGCCAAACATGAACTAGCTTTAGACACACTTAGTAAAAATCCCGAAATAATTGTGAAACCGTCTGACAAAGGCGGAAATGTGGTTCTAATGGATGACCTACAATACAGGAATATGTGTTGGGACATCCTAAAAAATCGCACTTGGTATTTACCTATTAACAAAGAAATTATTACTAAATTCAATCAACAATTCGATGATTTAATTCAACTAGCACTCTTTGATGGGTCAATTACTAAAGCTAGTTTTGATGGCATTCAAGTTCCCCATCCCAGAATCCCAACCTTCTATGCCCTCCCAAAAACACACAAAAACTTACTACAACCTCCAGGCCGCCCTATAATATCTGGGGTTGGCTCCAAAACCGAAAGAGCTAGCATATTCATTGACCAATACCTTAGGCCCCATGTAACATCCTTACCATCTTATATTCAGGATACACCGGACCTACTCAGGACCATTGACGGACTTTCAGTACCTATTGGATGCCTTCTGGTGTCAATAGATGTGGAAGCCCTCTACTCCTCAATACCCCATAAAAAGGGCCTGGAAATGGTCTCTGGCTTTCTTGTTGAGAAAGGACCTAAAATGGACAAACTTAACTGCTTTGTGCTTAAATGCCTCTCCCATATCCTCACTAAAAATGTATTTTCTTTTGATGGGTCCCACCTCCTCCAGGTACAGGGCGTCGCTATGGGCACCTCATGTGCCCCTAGCTACGCGAACCTGTACCTGGGGGGGTGGGAGCGAAAACTTTTTTCATCTGAGTCTAATCTATATTTTTTGTCGTTCATTTTAAGCTGGTTTAGATACATCGACGATGTACTGATGTTCTGGACGGGTACAGTAGATGACTTACATGCATTCATGAAATTCTTGAACCATAATGAGTTTAACTTAAAATTTACAATGAACTACAGTAACTCTGCTATTGCATTCCTGGACATCTTGATATATGTCGATGAATCCAATGGCATTCAAACATCCCTCTACCGTAAACCCACGGCGGGTAACACCCTCCTACACGCAGCAAGTGCTCATCCTGCTCCACTACTACGATCCATACCCTACAGTCAGTACCTTCGGTTGCGACGCAACTGCTCAGACGATAATGGATTCAAACTTGAATCAGACAAACTCTATACTAGACTTATTATGAGAGGATACAGTAAATCCTGCCTTAAAAAGGCATACAACCGGGCTGCCGGACGAGAAAGAGCTAGCACACTTATCAAAAGCAACAAAAAAGTGTCCGATAGTACTGTTACGCGATTTATCACTACATTTTCAGATCAACACACCCAAATCCGTCAGCTATTACAAAAACATTGGCACCTTATTACCACGGATTTAACGTTATCAAAATATGTGGGCAAAAATCCTAGTATCACCTTTAGACGTTCTATGTCAATCAGGGATCGTCTAGTGAAAAGTAACTACTATAAACCCTCAACAGGCACTCCAGAGGCACCGGGCCTCTTTAGATGCGGTCAATGCAATTTTTGCCACCTTATGAAAGAAGGCTACATCATCCACCTCCCCAACGGTGGAACACATAGATTATATAAACACGTCACATGTCAAACACATGGGGTGGTTTACATTATCTTTTGCTCATGCGGCTGCTTTTATGTAGGTAAAACCATCCGCCCATTTTGGAAACGGGTAAAAGACCACATGTATTATATTACTAACGGTCTGCTCAACAAGACCATGGGACACCATGTTGCTTTTTCACACAAATATATAACTCCATCAGTTCAGTTCGCCGTGTTGGACCATATTACAGAGGACCCTAGAGGTGGTAATTTCGATCAGAAAGTGCTACAGCGTGAGACTCAATGGATCTATCGCCTAAAGGCGAATTTTTGGCCAGGATTGAACGACTCATTGAGTTTTAAACCCTTCTTGAATATCTGAAGTTCTTGACCATGTCTCCGCTTTTTCGTTAGGAATAATCTTTTTGATCGAAAAAGAATAGGTGCTTTTAGATATATATGTTCAAATCACTTACATCAATCATTTTTTCACCTTTAATATATCCCCGTGATAGGATAGGATTGCTACAGGTTGTCGGCCAACGCTTTCATCAATGCTGACTTTAATAGTGATTCGAGGGTATTTATGGGTTAGCAAACTGCTTTTTTGCTATCGCTATAATTACTACAATGGTTTTCTTTTTCTTTTTAAATTCGTTATTGTTAACCTCATACATCCTAAGATATATTAAACTGATATAATGGGATGGAATCTCCATGCCCACACAGGAAGTACTCTGTAACTACTTATTTGTAGATATTTACCTTTGTATATTCATTATGTATATTCTGTCTATGTTGTTTAATGAAATTGTGTCTTTGTGTGTGTTTTTCGCTCAGACGCCCCTCTGCGGATGCACCGGGTACATGTATGACCAGTATTTTCGGTCTGTGAGGGTTAATTTATGCTAACTAGTTCTTCCCTCCCAACATAACCATCATATCTGAAGGCTTTCTTAGTTGATATTCGGTTGACAGCGGTATTAGTCAGTATTGTCAATATTGTCAATAATTGACATATGCTGCTTTCTATGTGCAGATACAGTTTTCATTTTTTTTTTTTTTTTTTTTTTCTTTTTCTTTTCTTCCTTTCATTTGGAATATCATGTGTACCGTCTTTCCACTCACACTAGTGACATTAAACATACTACTACATACTATACCTAATGGACCATTAACTAGGTCTTTCCCATCCAGTTTACTATTGGGGATGAATTCCCCTACATAACCGCTAGATGGCAGCCCTAGCATCAATACTAATCATTATAGTTAAGCTATGCTAAATATCCTAATTCACTATTATATGCCTGATGTTCACTGGGTAGTCAAACCATAACGGCCATTCCTGTGCGGTTTCTGTCTAGGCATATATGTTTCTCGTTGTTTTATGCCCTGGACTTTATAGGCCGTTTTGGGCGATATGCCATAATACTCCGCCTTAGTGGGATCTTTATTTATGCGCCGTGCTATCGAAACGGCGCGCATCTATGACGTCATCACGTCATACGTCCATGTGATCCCACAGCCTATATAAACCTGATGCTCATGCAATGGCGCTGTGTTACCGTGTGTACACCCTGGGACACAGACGCATTGCTGCAATCAGTTATAGGGTAAGTCACTTCTCCTGCTCCAAATTGTTCCCTCAATTTCATCACACTTGAGAATGACCTATTGAATGGACACATTGTTTCATCTTAACAGGCTTGTACTAACGCCCCATGCAAATGCTGCTACAGAAAAGGTTTTCTTTATGTAAGCCCCCCCACATTGCTGTTATACTGCCATCCGCTGTCCCAGTTTGCTCAGGACTTCATAAAAATAGGTAACCTGGATCTTTTTGGTTAACTCTTTATTTCCATCATAAATGTTAGTCTTTAAAGGCTGTTTAATAGCTTCTTTTGTTATATATTTTTTTATATTTTATTATTACAGTCCGAGTAACTACTCTCCCTGTGGTACATATTTTCCACTCTTTGGACTTGTAGTCTTGACTCTTTCGACTTACCCAAGGTGATTATGGTGGCCGTTTTGTCTTTATATTAACACCGCAGGAGCTAGTTAGTAGTGATATCCAGTGCACTTGTTCACATGATTTTCTACCTTACTTTATTTCTTCCATATTATTTTATTTATATATAATTTTTTTCTATCTTTTTCCCTTTTCTTCCCCCTCTTTTTCCTTTGTATGTGTGTGTGCATGTATGTGCATCTAGGTTTATGCATGCATATACACATATGCAGGTCTTTAGTGTTTTCTCTGTTTTATCCCTCATCTTTACTATTTACTCTATTTTCACTATTCTTTATATGGTATCTGTGTCTGCACGTTGACAGCAGCTACGATAAGAATTCATATATCATATTTAATTACTGCTATATATATATATATATATATATATATTTTTGTCAACTAGATTCTCGATATATGGAAGCTTGTGCCTAAGCTTATCTCCCGACCTGTTTTATCTCCATCTGTATCTTATATGCCCCGTGGACGCATCCGTCGAGGGACCACCAGCCATGTAAATACACACTATGACACCTTAATTCATTTCATTTTAATTCTGTATTTCGATTAATATTTCTGTTTTACTAATGTGCCACACTGTATCATTGCAGATAAGTTTCTATCTCTCTGCTAACTTTATATTCCTCATCCTCGCCCTGAAGAAGCCCCACGGCGAAACGTGCGTTGGCGACTTCGGAGGAATGTACAGTGGTCACCTACTGTTGATTAATTTGTGATAATTTTTCTTGTATTTATTTATATTTATTTTTTGTATATCCTGTTTAATTTATTTATATGCTATTAAATTATATATTTTTACAAAACCATACTTCCTTGGCCTTAAAGTCTGACCATCAATGTCCACTTGCTTGATATTGTTTCTTCCCTAATATTACTACAGATGTGGCCCATGTGAGTGCTATCCTTGTGTTTCCACTTTAATTTTCTTTCCCCTCTGCGTCTCCTTTTCTCTCTCTTTCTCTTCTTTTTCTTCTTCCTTCTCAATTTTCTTCTCTTTCTTCTTTTCTCTCCTCTCCTTTATTCTTCCCCCAGGTTCTTTAACCAACCCCTCCCATCCTTGAATCACTATAACTTTACACTTTGTAAAAGCAGCCCTAGTTTTACACCAGGCAAACTAACACTTACGGCGAAAAAACTAGG
Source organism: Rana temporaria (assembly GCF_905171775.1). Taxonomy (NCBI): domain Eukaryota; kingdom Metazoa; phylum Chordata; class Amphibia; order Anura; family Ranidae; genus Rana; species Rana temporaria. The sequence goes on from NC_053492.1 coordinate 160,847,340, forward strand.
CACAAAAGCTTTGAGGATCGCCCTAAGTGCTAATTTGCATACTAGAAGAGGCATTTCGACTCGAAATGCCCCCAGTGGCGGATGCGGTACTGCATCTTAAGATCCGGCAGTGTAAGTCCCTTACAGATGTCGGATCTTCTGCCTAACTTAGGAAAACTGCTTCTGAGGATCAGTTCCAAAGTTAGAACCAGAGATACGACGGCTTACGCCGGAGTATATCTTTTGTGGATTTGGCCCAAGGTACTTTGCTTGGTGTACCAAAATCAAGATATCATTCCCATGTTGAAAGCATATGACCCGATATGCTTTGGGGGGACTGAACACTCACTACTCAGAGAAGGTTCTGGTATAGAATTTGAGGGGAATGCCATCTTTCTTCAATGTATTTTGTGTGAAGCTTCCCCATAAAATCCCTACAAGATCCCTATCTAGGATAAGAATCTGATATAGCTTTTGAGAGGAACCTCACTTTGTTTCTTTCCTTTTACTTTTCACAGCATTATTGGTTGTTTTGGCACAACAAATGACTGTGCAGCTGTCACTTTCTTAGTAACCAATTACATCATTGGTTGCTAGGATGCAAGCAAATGGTCCACAAAGTGTCCTTGGTTGCTAGGAGGCAGGCAGCCACAAGCGTCTTAGCAACCAAGGGACGAATGCATGACCTTGATCAAGAACCTAATACCACCACTGTGTATGACAACAAGCAACAGGCACAGGAAGTTTGCTTATCCAGAAGGGTGAACATACTATTTAGTTAGCTTGTGTTACCACAAATTCAAACCCCATCCCTACTTATTAGGAAAGGTAATATTCAAACTTGAACTAGTTGGGAGTTCAAAGGTGCTTTGTCTGTATTTGTTTAGGGTACGTGCAATTTCTTCTCTTTTTCTTAACCTCTCTTTGATCTCTTTCTCTATAGTATATGTTATAATAGGGGCGCCCAAGATCACCAGAAGCCATTTGTAAAAGCAAATGGTTCTTCATTAACTTCTCTAAAACAGGTAACATACACGGCTTCCTTCAGCACAAAACCAAATAAACAGTTCATAGTTTCAGTAAAACAGTAAAACAAGGCACCATAGATACAACTGGCTCACAGTCAAACTCTTGGTCCCCCTACACTGGGCTAGGGATCCTCTATAGTTTTGGGTGCCGAGCAGGCCACAGTTGTCCAGTAAGGCTTCATTCAGATGAGGCGGACTCCGTTGCTATGGAGTCCACCTGCTTAGCGGGAGATCTCTCCGCTGATCTCAGGTGAGCTGACGGATGACTGCTCACAGAGCGGGGAGGGGCATTGTCTCCTATGGAGATATCTGATGAAAACGGACAGCATGTATACAGTATTCCAATGAATATACATTATCTCCGCATACAGATCTTAAAAATGTTCTACCCACACATGCAAACGTGTATTTAACCACTTGCTTACTGGGCACATATACCCCCTTCCTGACCAGAGGACTTTTTGCGATTCGGCACTGCGTCGCTTTAACTGACAATTGCGCGATCGTGCGACATGGCTCCCAAACAAAATTGACGTCCTTTTTTTCCCACAAATAGAGCTTTCTTTTAGTGGTATTTGATCACCTCTGCGTTTTTTTTTTGTGCTTTAAACAAAAATAGAGCGACAATTTTGAAAAAAAAAATATGTTTTACTTGTTGCTATAATAAATAGCTCAATTGTTTTTATTTTTTTTTCTCAGTCTAGGCCGATACGCATTTTTACATATTTTTGGTAAAAAAAAAAAAAATCGCAATAAGCGACTGGTTTGCGCAAAAGTTATAGCGCCTACAAAATAGGGGACAGAATTATTTTTTTTTATTATTTTTTTTTACTAGTAATGGCGGCAATCTGCGATTTTTATTGGGACTGCGACATTATGGCGGACACATCGGACACTTTTGACACATTTTTGGCACCATTCACATTTATACTGCGATCAGTGCTATAAATATGCACTAATTACTGTATAAATGTGACTGGCATTGAAGGGGTTAACACTAGGGGGTGAGGGAGGGGTTAAATGTGTACCCTGCCTAGTGTTACTAACTGTGGGGGAAGGAGACTGACTGGGCGAGTTGACCGATCTGTGTCCCTATGTACAAGAGACACAGATCGGTCTCCTCTCTCCCTGACAGGACGTGGATCTGTGTGTTTACACACACAGATCCACGTCCTTGTCTCTGTAACCGCCGATCGCAGGAGCCTGGCGGACATCGCAGCCACCAGGCACACGCATCGGCATCTCAGTGATGCAGCGGGCACGAGCGTGCGCCGCCGGTGTGCTCGCGCGTCCCCCAGTGGCCAGGAGGAGCGGAGGCCATAAGAACATGCCGAGTCAGAGAATTACAACCACCCTGCGGCCGTATAAAGTCGTACGGCCGCCGGGAAGTGGTTAAAGAGAGTCTGTATTTTCTTTAGGATTAAGTAACACTGTCCTAATTTAATTACATTTTTTACATACAACTAAATTGATCTATACCCTTCACGCCAACCGTACGCATATATGCGGCCTTGACATAAAAGGGTTTATACCGTGAAAATGATGCCACAGCAGCAGGCATCACACTGGTACAGTTCTTTAGAGCGGGCTGTTGGCTCTTTAGGGATAACAACCAATGCGGCTATAAGTCGCTTGGCTGTTATCCTTAAGCAGTGGTAGGGGACGTAGCCCCCTCCTGCCTCTTTTCCGCCACTCTTCCTGGACCTCCTGTCCCACCAGGAGATTCAAGCACCCAGCCGGCGCTTCCCTTAGCTAGGCCGAGACCCAAATGAAGCCGCATTCAGCTCCAATTGTGTCTCCGATCTACAATAACGGAAGTGACATCACAACGTCACTTCCGGTTTACTCAAATGCCAATAGCGTTGATTTAAAAAGAAAATAACAGTATTCAGAATTGCTGTTTTTGGTGATCTGAATACTTTTAAGTGCAAAGGAGGGATTTGGGGTCTTTTAGACCCCCGGTCCCTCCATAAAGAGTACCTCTTAGGCCTCGTACAGACGGGCAAACATGTACGATGAAAACGGTCCGCCGGACCGTTTTCAGCGTACATGTCCGCCCGGAGATTTCTGTATGATGACTGTACACACCATCATACAGAAATCCGCATGTACACGATACGCGGCGACAAGGCCGTGCCGTCGCCGCGAAGATGACGCGGCGACGTGCGCGGCCCTGGCAGTTTAATGCTTCCACGCATGCGTCAAAGTCAATCGACGCATGCGAGGGATGGCGGCCGCTCGGACATGTACTGTAAGTCTGTACAGACGACCGAACATGTCCGACGGACAGGATTCTTGCGGGCATGTTTCTAAACAAGTTTAGAAACATTTGCCCGCTCGAAAAAGGCCCGGCGGGCAAATTTACGCTGGAATCCTGTCCGCTCGGCTGTACAGACGACCGAACATGTCTGCTGAAACTGGTCCGCGGACCAGTTTCAGAAAACATGTTTGGTCGTGTGTACGGGGCCTTACATGCCTATTACTGTCACAAGGGATGTTTACATTCCTTCTGACAGCAATGAAAGTGATCAGATTTTTTTTTTTTTTAAAGAAAGTGTTAAAAAAAAATTATAAGAAAAAAAAAGTAAAAGCAGGTTCGTGCAGCAAAGGAAACGCATATGTAAGTCGTGAATGTAAATGCAAATGTAAACAGTGTTAAAATTACACATGTGAGGTATCACTGTGATCACCAGAGTAAGAGCAATGGGCCTGATTCCCAAAAGAGATACGCAGACTTAACTGCTGTTCAGTCTGGGCCATATTCTCAGAGAAGTTACGATGGAGTATCTCAGGATACTCCATCGTAACTCCCTTTTTTGGCCAGTGTATCTATGCTCCTGATTCTCAGAATCATTTTTGCATAGATACACTTAAGATCCGCCATCTGTAAGTCACTTACACTGGCGGATCTTAAATGCAATGACGCCGGCCGCCGCTAGATGGCATTTACGTGAAGGAGTCATTTGCATATGCAAATGATCCTTCTACGCCGATTCCCGAACGAGTTCGCGTCGCGTAACCGTCGCTAACGTCGTTTGCGTAAGCGGAAACTTACCCCTGCTATATGAGGGGTAAGTTTCCGCAAGTCTCGCGTAGGCCATGTTACGGATGGCGTCGGGTCCCCGTCGTGTTTTTTCGTCGGATACGTCGTTTACGTAAGTCGTTCTTGAATACGACTTTACGTCAATGACGCACACGTCGGCGTCATTGACGCTTTCCGCCGAGAACTGGAGCATGCGCACTGGGCTTTTTGCAGCCCGGCGCATGCCCAGTTCTTTTGCATCGGGGGCGCGCTTCATTTGAATAGAAGCCGCCCCCTTGGAGATCCGCCAGGCTACGCCGGGACATTTACACTCCGCTGTCCCAAGTTATGGAGCAAGTGGTTGGGGAATACAACACCTGCTCCAGTAAGTTGGGACAGCGGAGTGTAAGTGCCCTAAGGGAAGCAGGCGGAGATTCTTTCAGAATATGGCCCTCTGTGCCTAACTTTGGAAACGATTCTCAAAAGGCTTTTTCCAAAGTTAGGCAGAAAATCTGACATGTGTAAGACACTTACACGGTCAGATCTTAGGATGCAGTACCGCATCCGCTGCTGGGGGCATTTCTCATGGAAATGCAGCTTTGAGTATGCAAATGAGGACTTAAGCAGATTCTCAAAGCATTTCAGCATTGTGATTTCTGCGTAAGTTCCGATTTTGCTTGCGCAAAACTAGGGCTGGTTTTACAATGTGTAAAGTTAGTCACACCTTATAAAGGCCCATTCAAGCGACGGCATTTGGTATGCATTCCTGAGGGAGAACTCCACGGCAATTTTTAAATTCAAAACCGGCATGGGTTCCCCCCCCAGGAGCATACCAGGCCCTTAGGTCTGGTATGGGTTGTAAGGAGACCCCCCCTACGCCGAAAAATCGACGTAGGGGGTCCCCCTACAATCCATACCAGACCCGTATCCAAAGCACGCTACCCGGCCGGTCAGGAAGGGAGTGGGGACGAGCGAGCGCCCCCCCCCTCCTGAGCCATGCCAGGCCGCATGCCCTCAACATGGGGGGGTTGGGTGCTCTGGGGCAGGGGGGCGCACTGCGGGTCCCCCCACCCCAGAGCACCCTGTCCCCATGTTGATGAGGACAGGACCTCTTCCCGACAACCCTTGCCGTTGGTTGTCGGGGTCTGTGGGCGGGGGCTTATCGGAATCTGGGAGTCCCCTCAAATAAGGGGGCCCCCAGATACCGGCCCCCCACCCTAAGTGAATGGATATGGGGTACATCGTACCCCTACCCATTCACCTGTAGGCAAAAAGTAAAAGTTATTAAACACACAACACAAGGGTTTTTAAAATAATTTATTATTCTGCTCCGGAGGCCCCCCTGTCTTCTTTATTAGCTCTATTACCAGGGGGGGCTTCTTCCACTCTCCGGGGGTCTTCTTCCACTCTCCGGGGGTCTTCTTCCACTCTCCGGGGGGGTTTCTTCTTCCGCTCTCCGGGGGGGGCTTCTCCGCTCTCCGGGGGTCTTCTTCTCTCTTCGCCGCTCTCCGCTGTTGACTCGGCGAACCCCGGTTCTTCTCCAGCTGTCCGGTGCCTTCTTCTTCAGCGCTGGCTGCCTGCTATCTTTGTGTGTTAGCTCAATTACTAACAGGCAGCCGGCGCGGTCTTCTGTGACGTCAGGTTCTTCTTTTCCCCTCTTCCGATGTTGACTCGTCGCCTCTTGTCGCTGTAATGATGGAAGCGCGCCTTTCATCCCATTTATATAGGCATCACCGTCCCATCATGCTCCGGCAGGTACCCACGTGGTGGGTGCCTACCCACGTGCACCCACCACGTGGGTACCTAAGGGCCTGGTATGCTCCTGGGGGGGGAACCCATGCCGGTTTTTTCTTTGAAAATTGGCATGGAGTTCTCCCTCTCAGGAATGCATGCTGAGCGACGCTGTCATTTTTTTTTATAATTATTTGTTTTCCCGGCGCGTATATTTTTTTTCACCCGTCGCAACTTTAGTGTCCCGTCGCAATCCTCAAAGCCGCCCGGCGTCAATTACGTTCGCGCGCTGCGCGTCAGGAAAATTACGTCACACGCATGCGCAGTACGGCCGGCGCGGGAGCGCGCCTCATTTAAATTTTAAACGCCCCCCGGAGAGGAGGACCGCCTTGCGACGGCGGCACTTAAGTTACACGGCCTGAAATTTCTAGGTAAGTGCTTTGAAGATCGGGCACTGAGGGCCATATTCTCAAACAAGTTACACCGGCGTATATGGAGATGCGCGGCGTAAGTGTAAAGATGCGCCGTCCTATCTATGCGCCGTAGTCACAGAACCAGATCCGCCAGAAATCAGGCTACTCCTGTCCGTCTTAACTAGTTTAAGTTTACGCAGCGTAGGCGTATATTTCAGCTGATGGCATCCTAGGCTGCCATAGAATTAGTGGGCCATATTCTTAAACAAGTTACGTAGGCGTATCAACAGATACGCCTACGTAAGTCCCTTTCCTATGTTTAAGTGTATTCTCAAAATGAGATACACTTAAACATGCCTAAGATACACCAGCCTGCGCCGTTGTATCTTAGGCTGCAATATTTACGCTGACCGCTAGGTGGCGGTCAGCGTAGAATATGCAAATGACTACTCACGCCGATTCTCGAACGTACGCTTGCCCGCCGTAGTGTTTTAACGTCGTTTCCGTAAGCGATACGCGGCGTAAAGATAAAGATGCCCCCTAGGTGGCGTACTCAATGTTAAGTATGGCCGTCGATCCCGCGTCGAAATTTCAAAATTGAACGTCGTTTACGTAAGTCGTCCGTGAATGGCGCTGGACGCCATTTACGTTACAGTCAAAACAAATGACGTCCGTGAGACGTCATTTAGCGCGATGCAAGTCGGGTAATTTACCCGACGGAGCATGCGCATTACGATCGGCGCGGGAGCGCGCCTAATTTAAATGATCCACGCCCCCTGCCTGGATCATTTGAATTAGGATGGCTTACACGGGTGGACTTTACGCGATGCCGCCGCAAGTTCACAGGTAAGTGGTTTGGGAATCCGGCACTTGCCACTTAAACTTGCGGCGGCGTAACGTAAAGTACATACGTTCCGCCGCCTGAAATGTATCAGAATATGGCCCAGTATTCAAATATGCAAATGATGTAGATGCGCTGATTCCCGAACCTACGCGCGATCGGCTTAGGCTACGCGCTGTGCGCGTAAGACGATTGTCCGGCTGAAAGTTACCCCTTATAAAGCTCGGTTAACTTTGCTCCAGACCTGAGTAAGTTAGCTTGAAAAAAGCAAATACAGCAGCACCATCCCGGACGAGCTGAGCAACCAAATTTTGAGGACAACACATTCGTATGCCAACATGCCAGGGGCAGGCGTGGTCTTAGCACTGCTAGTGTGTGAGGAGGAAGAGGCACTTAGAAGGAGGAGGGCACGGAGGAGGGCACGTGAGAGGATCTACCCACAGCGCATTAGCCTCTTTGGCATGGCTGATGTGGATGTGTTTCACCGTTATAGATTCAGCCCTGATGCCATACTTGAAATTACCAGAGCCCTGAAGAATGACATCAGCAGCCCAACACAACGATCCCATGCAGTGCAGCCACTGGTGAAGGTCCTGGCAACATTGCATTTTCTTGCCACAGGCTCTTTTCAAAGAACCAGTGGAGACGTGGTTGGGATATCCCAAACCAGCATGAGTAGATGCGTGCACCAAGTTGTCCCCGCAATACTCCGACGCATGTCGCACCACATAATCAGACCCACCCAGGAGGACATGCGGCTGAAGGCAATGACAGATTTCTGCCTAATTGATGGTTTCCCACGCACTGTGGGTGCAATTGATTGTACCCATGTGGCAATACAGCCCCCCCCACGAGACCGAGCACATATACCGCAACAGAAAACATTGGCATTCTATCAATGTCCAAGTGATCGTGGATGCACATGGCCTCATATGGCACGTCCGTGCAAAACACCCCGGATCCAGCCATGACAGCTTTATATTCAGGCAAAGTGACATCCCAAGACAATTTGAGCAGAATGTGTATGGGGACAGTTGGCTGGTTGGTGAGTGACATGGGTGTCAGGTATGACTGTCCCCCCCCATGATGCAGACATCACGAGGGGCACATGCATGACTAACATCCTCCTGTCTTTTCCCTTCCAGGTGACTCTGCATATGCCCTGGGACCTCATCTCATGACTCCATTCCGCAATCCGCAAACACCAGGAGAGAGAAGATATAACGAAGCACACGCACGCACCCGTGGAGTGGTTGAGCGAACATTTGGCCTCCTTAAGTCACGATTTCGATGCCTGGATAAGACTGGGGGTACCCTGCTGTATTCCCCCAACTTCGTGTGCCAAATCATCGCTGCATGTTGCGTGCTGCATAACTTCGCAGTGAGAAAGGGCCTGCAGATTGACCTACGTGAGGACCTGACCCCCCAACCACCATGTCCCCCCCTAACCGAGGCTACCCCGTCTGCTGATGGTACAGCAGTCAGGAGATGTCTCGTGGAGTGAATCTTTGAACGTTAAACACAAACATTAAACATGGCACACAGAAAATGCACGCATGCACACCACTGTGGTCCCTAACACACACCCCACATGCACAGAACATTGGATTAGACCGAAGTACACCGCACGGTACTAAGGAGCAGCAACGCCGCGTCAAGGCCCCAATGATGTTGCTGTCCATTCATACGTCATTCATACGGACCTGGGGAGAACTTATCACCAGCGCCCGAGGGTGACACCCCTTACTGGCAGGAATGTCACCACCCCACATTCACACACCATTCACACTGTACTCTGCAACACTGCCTGTGTGCAGCACCCAAAATTAAAAAAAAAGCTCTTAACCAGAGCAAATAATCAAAAAAGCTCTTAACCAGAGCAAATAATAAAATAAGCTCTTAACCAGAGCAAATAATAAAATAAGCTCTTAACCAGAGCAAATGAACAATAAATAATCACTTGCCCCGGCGCGGGCTACGCCTGGTGCCCAGGTTCCTGGCCCTCACTTGCCTGGGGGGAGCTGGGGCATCAGGTGGAGGAACATCTCCAGGTGGAGGAACATTCCCAGGTGCCTCCCTGCCTGCCTGTCTGCCCTCCAAAGCTAGTGCTATGCGGGTGAGCAATGACTCCTGGGTAGCTGTCTGGGCCTGAACAGCCCTTCGCAGGCACCTGACCTCCCCCACAAGTTCGGCAGTTGTAGTCTGCAGCTCACCCAGGCTGGTGATTGTGGCTGCGCAGTTTCCAGCCACATCTTGCAGAGCATCTGGTACTGCTCCCGAGGAGGCCAAGCTGTCGGACAGGCGCCTCAACTCCACCAAGATTTCACCCATATGACGGGTTTGCTGGTCCTGCTGCCTGGCCAGATTCTCATGAAGCATTTCTGCCGCACCCCTTGTCCTGTGGGTAGCCCTCCTGGGGACAGGAGTGGCTGGGCCCCTTGCATAGAGTGAGGACCTGGAGGGGCTGGAGATGAGGGGGATGGGACGGGAGGGACTGGAGAGGGTGTTGGAGGACCCTGAGGGGCTGGATATGCGGGGGCTTTGTGATGGTCCTGCCACCACATGCGACTCCTCCAAAAAAAGGAAGACCTCCTGCTCGCTGTGGACCACCTCTTCCTGGACCACCTCTTCCTGGACCACCTCTTCCTGGACCTCCTCTTCCTGGACCACCTCTTCATGGACCTCCTCCTCAACAACCTCCTGCGCGGAGGACTGACCACTCCCCTCCACCAAGGCCTGTTGGCTTCCCAGGAGGTCAGTCACAGAAGCAGACTGCTCAGTGGATGATGGTCTGTGACGGCCACTGGCAGCATTGGATGGCCCCGCTTCATCCTGCTCACCTGTGGATGACACAAAACAGTCACATGTTGGTGGACCAACACACTTGTCACATAACCCACCACCCCCACCACACATGCAACACACCAGAAGATAAAACACACTTACCTGTCCTTATGGGTGGCTCACTTGAGTCATGGCCCTCCAGGCCCTCCACCTGCTCCCTCCGAAGGCAGCGGGCAATCACTTCCTCCTCTTGAGTGAGCCGGGTAGAACAGGGTGGCCCCCCTCCTGTGCCCCTGGCATGCTTTGCAATGATGGCCATCTTGTTCCTGACCACACCACGCAGGTCATTCATTTTTTTCTGAATTTCCTGGGGGGTCCTTGCCTCATGGCCTAAGGCATTGACCTGGGCAGTCACTTTCCTAAGGATCTCCTCCTTTTTGGTTTTACTTGTGCTGCCACTGTCAGCACCATGGAGTCTTGAATCGTATCTCTCCATGGCAGAGACTACGATGGCCCTCTCATCTTGGGTGAAATTCTTTTTTCTCCTTTCCTTCCTGGGTCCAGGCATTGCAAAGCTAAAGAGAAAAATCTCCACCAACAGAATCAATATGGAGTCACTTTGCACTCGTTGGGCGCATGTGGTGACGCATTTATACACTGGGCCGGCCCAACTCAGCAGGGATTTACGCCTACTGTTGTTTTGCGCATGCGCAGAGGGCGGGGCACGTCCGGCGCATGCTCCGTTCGGTCTGGACATCATTTGCATGGGGTCACGGTTCATTAGCATTCTTCACGCCCACATCCCTCCTACCGTCACTTGCGCCTACTTACGCCGACACATTTCAGCTCCGCGAGCGCAACGTAGGACGCATGTGGTACGGGAATATGGGAGAGCTCTCTCCAAGTTAAGCCGGCGTAGCGCAACTATGATGCGCTACACCTGAGTAAATATGCGCCGATCTACGAGAATATGGCCCTTAGGTAGAGATTTTAAGTCAGTGGGCCATATTCTCGTAGATCGGCGCATATTTACTCAGGTGTAGCGCATCATAGTTGCGCTACGCCGGCTTAACTTGGAGAGAGCTCTCCCATATTCCCGTACCACATGCGTCCTACGTTGCGCTCGCGGAGCTGAAATGTGTCGGCGTAAGTAGGCGCAAGTGACGGTAGGAGGGATGTGGGCGTGAAGAATGCTAATGAACCGTGACCCCATGCAAATGATGTCCAGACCGAACGGAGCATGCGCCGGACGTGCCCCGCCCTCTGCGCATGCGCAAAACAACAGTAGGCGTAAATCCCTGCTGAGTTGGGCCGGCCCAGTGTATAAATGCGTCACCACATGCGCCCAACGAGTGCAAAGTGACTCCATCATGGGCCAGATTCACGTAGATCAGCGGATCTATAGATCCGCTCGTTCTACGTGAATTAAGATCCGCTCCCGCAAGTTTAGGAGGCAAGTGGCTAATTCACAAACCACTTACCTCCAAACTTGCGACGGCGGATCCTAAATCCCCCAGCGGAATTCAAATTCCGCGGCTAGGGGAGTGTCATATTTAAATCAGGCGCGCTCCCGCGCCGATTTAAATACGCATGCGTCGTCCGGGGAATTTCCCGGCGTGCATTGCTCCCACTGACGTCAATAGGACGTCAGTGGTTTCGATGCGTACGCAAACTACGTAGTTCCGTATTCGAGAACGACTTACGGAAACTACGTAAAAAAATACAAATCGACGCGGGAACGACGGCCATACTTAACAATACTTACCCCTGCTTTTAGCATGGGTAAGTATACGACGGGTACCGCGCTACGGAAACGACGTAAGAACACAGCGTCGGGTCCGCGTACGTTCGTGAATTTCGCGTATCTCGCTGATTTACATATTATTCATTGTAAATCAGCGGGAACGCCCCCGGCGCCATTTTTATTTCAAAAAAAAGATCCGACAGTGTAACACAGTGTGACACTGTCGGATCTCAGCCCTATCTATGCGTATCTGATTCTATGAATCAGGCGCATAGATAGGACCAGAAAAAATCCGAGATACGATGGTGTATCTGAGATACACCGTCGTATCTGCTTCGTGAATCTGGGCCATTGATTCTGTTGGTGGAGATTTTTCTCTTTAGCTTTGCAATGCCTGGACCCAGGAAGGAAAGGAGAAAAAAGAATTTCACCCAAGATGAGAGGGCCATCGTAGTCTCTGCCATGGAGAGATACGATTCAAGACTCCATGGTGCTGACAGTGGCAGCACAAGTAAAACCAAAAAGGAGGAGATCCTTAGGAAAGTGACTGCCCAGGTCAATGCCTTAGGCCATGAGGCAAGGACCCCCCAGGAAATTCAGAAAAAAATGAATGACCTGCGTGGTGTGGTCAGGAACAAGATGGCCATCATTGCAAAGCATGCCAGGGGCACAGGAGGGGGGCCACCCTGTTCTACCCGGCTCACTCAAGAGGAGGAAGTGATTGCCCGCTGCCTTCGGAGGGAGCAGGTGGAGGGCCTGGAGGGCCATGACTCAAGTGAGCCACCCATGAGGACAGGTAAGTGTGTTTTATCTTCTGGTGTGTTGCATGTGTGGTGGGGGTGGTGGGTTATGTGACAAGTGTGTTGGTCCACCAACATGTGACTGTTTTGTGTCATCCACAGGTGAGCAGGATGAAGCGGGGCCATCCAATGCTGCCAGTGGCCGTCACAGACCATCATCCACTGAGCAGTCTGCTTCTGTGACTGACCTCCTGGGAAGCCAACAGGCCTTGGTGGAGGGGAGTGGTCAGTCCTCCGCGCAGGAGGTTGTTGAGGAGGAGGTCCATGAAGAGGTGGTCCAGGAAGAGGAGGTCCAGGAAGAGGTGGTCCAGGAAGAGGTGGTCCAGGAAGAGGTGGTCCACAGCGAGCAGGAGGTCTTCCTTTTTTTGGAGGAGTCGCATGTGGTGGCAGGACCATCACAAAGCCCCCGCATATCCAGCCCCTCAGGGTCCTCCAACACCCTCTCCAGTCCCTCCCGTCCCATCCCCCTCATCTCCAGCCCCTCCAGGTCCTCACTCTATGCAAGGGGCCCAGCCACTCCTGTCCCCAGGAGGGCTACCCACAGGACAAGGGGTGCGGCAGAAATGCTTCATGAGAATCTGGCCAGGCAGCAGGACCAGCAAACCCGTCATATGGGTGAAATCTTGGTGGAGTTGAGGCGCCTGTCCGACAGCTTGGCCTCCTCGGGAGCAGTACCAGATGCTCTGCAAGATGTGGCTGGAAACTGCGCAGCCACAATCACCAGCCTGGGTGAGCTGCAGACTACAACTGCCGAACTTGTGGGGGAGGTCAGGTGCCTGCGAAGGGCTGTTCAGGCCCAGACAGCTACCCAGGAGTCATTGCTCACCCGCATAGCACTAGCTTTGGAGGGCAGACAGGCAGGCAGGGAGGCACCTGGGAATGTTCCTCCACCTGGAGATGTTCCTCCACCTGATGCCCCAGCTCCCCCCAGGCAAGTGAGGGCCAGGAACCTGGGCACCAGGCGTAGCCCGCGCCGGGGCAAGTGATTATTTATTGTTCATTTGCTCTGGTTAAGAGCTTATTTTATTATTTGCTCTGGTTAAGAGCTTATTTTATTATTTGCTCTGGTTAAGAGCTTTTTTGATTATTTGCTCTGGTTAAGAGCTTTTTTTTTAATTTTGGGTGCTGCACACAGGCAGTGTTGCAGAGTACAGTGTGAATGGTGTGTGAATGTGGGGTGGTGACATTCCTGCCAGTAAGGGGTGTCACCCTCGGGCGCTGGTGATAAGTTCTCCCCAGGTCCGTATGAATGACGTATGAATGGACAGCAACATCATTGGGGCCTTGACGCGGCGTTGCTGCTCCTTAGTACCGTGCGGTGTACTTCGGTCTAATCCAATGTTCTGTGCATGTGGGGTGTGTGTTAGGGACCACAGTGGTGTGCATGCGTGCATTTTCTGTGTGCCATGTTTAATGTTTGTGTTTAACGTTCAAAGATTCACTCCACGAGACATCTCCTGACTGCTGTACCATCAGCAGACGGGGTAGCCTCGGTTAGGGGGGGACATGGTGGTTGGGGGGTCAGGTCCTCACGTAGGTCAATCTGCAGGCCCTTTCTCACTGCGAAGTTATGCAGCACGCAACATGCAGCGATGATTTGGCACACGAAGTTGGGGGAATACAGCAGGGTACCCCCAGTCTTATCCAGGCATCGAAATCGTGACTTAAGGAGGCCAAATGTTCGCTCAACCACTCCACGGGTGCGTGCGTGTGCTTCGTTATATCTTCTCTCTCCTGGTGTTTGCGGATTGCGGAATGGAGTCATGAGATGAGGTCCCAGGGCATATGCAGAGTCACCTGGAAGGGAAAAGACAGGAGGATGTTAGTCATGCATGTGCCCCTCGTGATGTCTGCATCATGGGGGGGGACAGTCATACCTGACACCCATGTCACTCACCAACCAGCCAACTGTCCCCATACACATTCTGCTCAAATTGTCTTGGGATGTCACTTTGCCTGAATATAAAGCTGTCATGGCTGGATCCGGGGTGTTTTGCACGGACGTGCCATATGAGGCCATGTGCATCCACGATCACTTGGACATTGATAGAATGCCAATGTTTTCTGTTGCGGTATATGTGCTCGGTCTCGTGGGGGGGCTGTATTGCCACATGGGTACAATCAATTGCACCCACAGTGCGTGGGAAACCATCAATTAGGCAGAAATCTGTCATTGCCTTCAGCCGCATGTCCTCCTGGGTGGGTCTGATTATGTGGTGCGACATGCGTCGGAGTATTGCGGGGACAACTTGGTGCACGCATCTACTCATGCTGGTTTGGGATATCCCAACCACGTCTCCACTGGTTCTTTGAAAAGAGCCTGTGGCAAGAAAATGCAATGTTGCCAGGACCTTCACCAGTGGCTGCACTGCATGGGATCGTTGTGTTGGGCTGCTGATGTCATTCTTCAGGGCTCTGGTAATTTCAAGTATGGCATCAGGGCTGAATCTATAACGGTGAAACACATCCACATCAGCCATGCCAAAGAGGCTAATGCGCTGTGGGTAGATCCTCTCACGTGCCCTCCTCCGTGCCCTCCTCCTTCTAAGTGCCTCTTCCTCCTCACACACTAGCAGTGCTAAGACCACGCCTGCCCCTGGCATGTTGGCATACGAATGTGTTGTCCTCAAAATTTGGTTGCTCAGCTCGTCCGGGATGGTGCTGCTGTATTTGCTTTTTTCAAGCTAACTTACTCAGGTCTGGAGCAAAGTTAACCGAGCTTTATAAGGGGTAACTTTCAGCCGGACAATCGTCTTACGCGCACAGCGCGTAGCCTAAGCCGATCGCGCGTAGGTTCGGGAATCAGCGCATCTACATCATTTGCATATTTGAATACTAATTCTATGGCAGCCTAGGATGCCATCAGCTGAAATATACGCCTACGCTGCGTAAACTTAAACTAGTTAAGACGGACAGGAGTAGCCTGATTTCTGGCGGATCTGGTTCTGTGACTACGGCGCATAGATAGGACGGCGCATCTTTACACTTACGCCGCGCATCTCCATATACGCCGGTGTAACTTGTTTGAGAATATGGCCCAGTGTAACTTAACTGCTGAAAGTTAAGTTAGGCAGCTTTTTTGGGAATCAGGCCCAATAATTCTAGCTAAAGACTTCGGGCCAGATTCACGTAGATGGGGGCGTACTTTTGGGCAGGCGTAACGTATTTGATTTACGCTACACCGCCGCAAGTTTTTCAGGCAAGTGCTTTATTCACAAAGCACTTGCCTGTAAAGTTGCGGCGGCGTAGCGTAAAACACCCGGCGGAATTCAAATTCGGCGGGTAGGGGCGTGTTTCATTTAAATGAAGCACGTCCCCGCGCTGAACGAACTGCGCATGCGCCGTCCCTAAAAATCCCGGCGTGCATTGCTCTATATGAGCAAGGACGTCAGGACGTCATTGGTTTTGACGTGGACGTAAATTTTGAAATTTTACATCGTTTGCTTAATTCGTCTGTGAATGGGGATTCACGGACGAATTAAGCAAACAACGTAAAATTTCAAAATTTGGATGCGGGAACGACGGCCATACTTAACATAGGATACGCCACCTAGGGAGCAGCTTTATCTTTACGCCGGCATAGCTCTTACGGAAACAGCGTATCTTTACTGCGACGGGCAAGCGTACGTTCGTGAAACGGCGTATCTATTAATTTGCATATTTTACGCCGAACTCAATGGAAGTGCCACCTAGCGGCCAGCGGAAATATTGCACCCTAAGATACGACGTCGCAGGCCGGTCGTATCTTAGGTAGGTTTAAGTGTATCTCAGTTTGAGCATACACTTAAACATGCGACGGGCTTAGATTGCGAGTTACGTCGGTGTATCTACTGATACGCCGGCGTAACTCTTTGTGAATCTGACCCCTCCTCTTTAACACAAACCTGGTAACTGTTACATTTTTTTAAAGCGTAGCCTATATAGATT
This sequence comes from Rana temporaria, assembly GCF_905171775.1. Taxonomy (NCBI): domain Eukaryota; kingdom Metazoa; phylum Chordata; class Amphibia; order Anura; family Ranidae; genus Rana; species Rana temporaria. Next base: position 160,863,609 of record NC_053492.1, read on the forward strand.
TTTAGGTACCATACATGCGCAATTTCAAAGCATGACATGTTAGGTATCTATTTATTTGGCGTAACATCATCTTTCATAGTATACAAATAAATTGGACTAACTTTACTGGTTCTTTTTTTTTGGGATTCATAAAAGTGTATTTTTTCCCCAAAAAGGCGTTTGAAATACTGCTGTGCAAATACTGCATGAATTGCAAAGATCACGATTTTATTCCCTAGGGTCTCTGCTAATATATATATATATATATATATATATATATATATATATATATATATATATATATATATAATGTTTGGGGCTTCTAAGTCATTTTCTAGCAAAAAATATGGATTTTAACCTGTAAACAACAAATGTCAGAAATGGGCTCAAGCGTGAAAGGGTTAAACTAAGTGAACAGTACTTTAGTGTTTTGAGATGTCAATATAGTTTTAGCAGTTGTAGCTGGATAAGCTCTGTTACCTTTGCAATATGGTATATGACTGTGTTACTGATGTATATAGGCAGCAGTCCAGCAGCTGTGATAAGCAATGTAAAGAGGCTAATGTGGGCTTCAGTAGTTTGATAAATTGGAAACAGGTGGGCTATTCGAACACAGAAGGCAATAAGATACACACGGTTTGGGGGGGCTGGCAGATAATGAAATTCAAAATGATCAGAAGAAAATCATTTTCAGCAGCTGGTAATTAAAGAAACAATTTCCAGTTCATGAGCAGAATGCATTTGTTTCTTGTATAAATGAGTTTCCTTTATACTAAAGCAATGCAATCAGTGAAAACAAGTGACTTCAGAAGGACATCAAATAGGAGACACAGTGTATTTTGAAGCAGATTCTTTCTTGTGCACAAGAATTCTCTATAATGACAAATATTATATAAATAGCACTGCAAAATTTCTGAACAGTCTTTAACCACGCAATAAATAAGTATTGAATATATGAGAGGGAGTTACCATATGTGCAGTTTATGCTCACGCATTTTCTCTGCCTGTGGCTTTTTTATTACATCTTTATTGGTTTACATTATCATTCAATGTTCCTGCCGATCATTAGCGTGGGCTCCTGCAGGAACATGCACAGCTAGAGAATGCTACTATGAATCCAGCCTATGCTACATAATAACCATAAAGTATGTATGAAAAGCAGCACACCTATTTGCCTGTAACATATTAACTCAACATAATATTAATTTATATTTGATCTGTGTACTTACCCTACTAAACGTAAAAGTTAAAGTACACTAAGTTAGATTTCCAGAATACATGCAGTATAGATATACCTTTCAAATAATTTTTTTTTTTGCATTGTTAATCTTTCATAGATTTTCTTAACTTGTCCACTTGTCTTCACATATCACGTATTTGTTTCTGTGTTTCTTGGTTCATCTTAAAGCGGGAGTTCACCCTAAAAAAAAATTTTAACCTTGGATTGAGGCTCATTTTGTCTAGGGGAATGGGCTAGTTTTTTTTAAATCGAAGCAGTACTTACCGTTGTAGAAAGCGATCTTCTCCGCCGCTTCCGGGTATGGTCTTCGGGACTGGGCATTCCTATTTTGATTGACAGTCTTCCGACAGGCTTCCGATGGTCTCATCCATCGCGTCACGAGTAGCCGAAAGAAGCCGAACGTCGGTGCGGCTCTATACGGCGCCTGCGCACCGACGTTCGGCTACTTTCGGAAAATCGTGACGCGATGGATGCGACCGTCGGAAGCCTGTCAATCAAATAGGAACGCCCAGTCCCGCAGCCCATACCCGGAAGCGGCGGAGAAGATCGCTCTCTACAACGCTAAGTACAGCTTCGATTTTAAAAAAACTAGCCGATTCCCCTAGACAAAATGAGCATGAATCTAAGGTTAAAAATTAACATTTGTGGGTGAACCTCCACTTTAAATATTCTGCTAGCAATCTATTGGACTTTGTTGTGATCGTTTAGCAAGTTCAAATAGTAACCATCTGATAGTAGAATAGTAACAAGCTTTTTTGTCTACTTTTTAAAACTTTTTTTTTTTTTTACTTTTTGCTTTTGCATAGTTCATTTATTACTTCATTCCAGTGTACACTTCTCTACTATAAAACCATACTTAAAATAGTATTTCCAGGCAACATTAAAATCAGGAAAGCAGTAGGATTGTACTTTCTGAAGCCTATATTATTTAATTTCGCCCCCTCTTTGCTTACTTCATTATCAACCACATTCAAACATTCAAGACATGTTTGAAGCCCAAGGTGTATGTGTTTCAGAATCACAAGCAGGCACTTTTCAGGGCCATCAGATTTGTGAACAAAAATTGACTGGCACACCCTAATCACACTGTGTGGTGCCAATTTCCCCTGCTGCCCGAACTTCCCCCCTGTGTTGCGCATCTTGCAGTGCTGCTAGATTCCCTCCTCTCATCTCCTCTTCCTCCAGCTGCTGTGGGGGATGTGTTCATTCATACCTGAAGCATAGTAAAGTGTTTTACCTACTAAGTACGTGTTTACTATGCTTCATTTTGTGAATGAACAGGAAGCACTTTCCATTCATTCACTGTCCAGTGCAACTGAGGCTGCAGAGAACGGCATGTGTGTTTGAGCTTTGGGGTGCACATCCTAATGCAATAGGCTGTAACATGTAGGTTTAACTTTCGATTTTGTGACGTACGCTTAGTGAATATATTGTTTATTCAGTAAGGAATTATACTACTTCCTACTTGGGTACATTATATTACAATGATTGACTGGGGTGTGACTAATCGCGTCTTGATTTTTCCAACATTGCTTCCAATCATTTAGACTGCATTCAGTGCCTTGAAAGGGTATTCATACTCCTTGAAATGTTGCATATTTTGTCATGTTACAACCAAAAACGTAAATGTATTTTATTGGGATTTTATGTGAGAGACCAACACAAAGTGGCACATAATTGTGAAATGGAAGGAAGAGGATACATTGTTTTCATTTTGTTTTACAAATAAATATCTGAAAAGTGTGGCATGCATTTGTACCACATTTCACTGCAATTACAGCTGTAAGTTTTTTTGGGATGTCTCTACCAGCTTTGCACATCTAGAGAGTTACATTTTTGCCCATTTTTCTTTGCAAAATAGCTCAAGCTCTGTGAGATTGGATGGAGAGCGTCTGTGAACAGCAATTTTCAAGTCTTGCCACAGATTCTCAATTGGTTTTAGGTCTGGATTTTGACTGGGCCATTCTAAAGCCTCATACACACGATCGGACTTTCATCTGACTTTTCCATGAAATTTTGTCCGAAGGGCCATTGTCCGTGAACTTGGAATGCATACACGTGGCAGGACTTTTTCAGCCAGGACTTGGTTCCCGAGCATGCGTGCTTGTACTTTGGACTTTAGTCCGATGGACTTGTGTACACACGATCAGATTATCCTCCATCAGACATTTGTTCCCGTAAAGTTTTCACAGCGAACATTTGTCCGATGAAAAACAAAAAACATTTGTCCGATGGAGCATACACATGGTCGAATTGTCCGATCAAACAGGTCTGTTGGACATTTGTTGTCAAAAAGTCCAATTGTGTGTATGGGCCTTAACACATGAATATAGTTTGATCTAAACCATTCCATTATAGCTCTGGCTGTATGTTTAAGGTCGTTGTCCTGCTGGAAGGTGAATAGTCAAGTATTTTTTAGACTCTAAGGCCCCATACTCACGACCAAACATGTCTGCTGAAACTGGCCCGCGGACCAGTTTCAGCAGACATGTTTGGTCGTGTGTAGTTACGAGCGTACAGAATTTCACCGTACATTTGCCCGCCGGGCCGTTTTTCAGCAGACATTTATTTGCAAACTTGTTTTAAAACCGTCCGCTCAAATCCTGTCCGAACGGACATGTTTGGTGGTGAGTACACAAAACCAACGTACAAAAACCCCGCGCATGCTCAGACTAAATGAGGCCACGGGAGCGCTCGTTCAGGTAAAACTCACGTTTGTTTGGGATATGGCACATTCGTCAATAGAAAGATTAATTCTAGCAATAGAACACTGAAGCAAACCACACAATAAACAACGCTTGATGCCGTCGTTTTATTCATTCTTCTCTTGCTATAACTAATCAGTTATTTAGCTCATGTTATTTCAACTGAGTTGTTCCATACTGAAAAGTGACATTTGTTAGCTGTGATGTAGTAAGATTTTAGCAAACTTTTATTGGCCCGACGTATCATATTTTTAGTGGTCCTCCACATGTTAAATTTTTTGCTTTTAATGTTTAATGGTTATCTTTCCCACTTTATTTAGGTGTTTATAGTTATGTCACCATTTAGAAGATTTTAATAGGAAATAGTTTTGATTTTGCTTTTGTTTGTATATTTAACTGGATTATTTTGAAGGTTGTTTAAATTGTCTACCATGTTGGCACACCAAATGCCCCCCCCCCCCCCATGAGTTAGTGAATATTTTAGATTAAACATTTTATTTGTTTGTAATGTTTGATGCCTAAAATAATACCCACAGTATTACAAACAATAGGCACGTTTTTCAAATCAACAAAAAGGCTTTTATTTTAGCAAATGATAAAAAGGAACAAAAACAGAATGGCAGCACTTGAACAGCTAGCAAAATACATGCAAACTTGCATTTCAAACATGGTGAAGGATAAACTAGCCAACCTCAGGAGGCACACAAAATAAAATCTGAAGCAGCAGCACATAACCAAAGGAACCCAAGCTGTGGTAGTCCAAACAAGATGCCATTTGTGGGGGATCAAATGGAAGGCAGGGCATCAACGTCTCCTCTTCCTTGCAACCTTCCTTCCAGGCTGCCTTACAGCGGGTCTTCCCTGGGCCCTTGCAGGTGGGGATGATGTGGCAGCAGGAGTATGATGTTCAGCAAGCCGGGCCGGGTCACATAGCCCAGTGTCTGGGGTCAGCAGCTCCCTCTGCATCCACCAAAGGGCCTGGTTGATGATGCCCTTGGCCAATTGCCTCTGCTCCTCCGTGCCTTTATTCAGATCATGTGCCACGGAGGCACTGTAGGCCTCAGTGGGGTTGAGGGGGGCCCTCATGATGGCACTCGCCTCCTGAATCATTTTGAGGCTGGCTTCCTCCACTGCCCCCAATTTCTTCTTACGGCCTGGTGGCCTAATATAAAGGGGAGGAGCCTGGCTGGTGGTGCTTGTCCTGGGGAGCTGCTGAACGCCACTGGGCCCGGCCTCCTCCTGGCTGCCACTGACCCCTTCGTCCTGGCTGACAGTGAGGAGAGGATCTGCCACCTCCTGGCTGGTCTCTTCTTCCTGTGTAAAAAAAAGGGACATGTTGTAATATATTTAGGAATATAATCACTCACATTTTCATGCTTTAATCTTATTTTTTGCCTTGAATTTAAACTTGAAAACAGACTCACCCTCTGACCCCTGCAGTTGTCATCCCTGACACCTATTTGTTTGCCCACGACTTTAGATTTTTACTTCCCAGCTTGTATTTTATTAACCAATATCAAGTCAAGAATCAAACAGTAATTAATATTATTACATAAATAGTTATGAAACTACTATACCTCATCATCGTAGAGGCGCAGATCTGCCTCTCTGTCAGCCAGGCCCTCTTCATCTGACTCTGCAGGGCTGTGGTGATCTGGGGAAGTCCCGCTGGGAGGTAGCGTGGAGGGAAGGTTGGGATTCAGACTTGACATTGATGGCCTGCCTTCCAGTTGATCCCGCAAAAATGACATCTGGTTGTAATACCACAGCTTGGGTTCCTTTGGTGGTCTTGCTGCTGCTCCAGATCTTAGCTGCTTTTGGTGAGCTTTGTACGCTCTCCTATATGTGCCCCTGAGGTTGGCAAGTTTATCCTTCACCATGTTGGCACTGCATTCTGGCACCCATGTCCTCATGTATGCTGCTAGCTGTTCAAGTGCTGCCGCTCGTACGTCCTTATTGTGGTAGGTGGGCTGCTTTGAATCCCACAGGATGGGCATTTCCCTAAATTTATCCAGCAAGTGCTGGATAATCTCTTGGGTCTGCAGGAGATCCATTGGGAAATGATGATTTAGTCTTTTTTATTCTAGATTGAAAAAATAAAAAGAAACCAAAAACACAATTAAAAAAAGCCTCAGCATTTACATTGATAGAATATGTTGTTTAAAAAGTAGTACCTATATAGAAATACAAACACAGTGTCTCTTGTTTAGAAAATGCTGGCCAGCTCTGCCCCATTGGTTGGTTTTAGCTAACATTTTTTTTATACATGCCGCCCCTTTGGTTACATTGCAGGAAATAATAGAAATGTACAACCATACACAATTATTACAAATGACAGCATTCATCAAGGCACTATTGCATGTGTAGATATCCTGCCCCTCAGCATTGATTACATGAAAGAAACTTCCTAATGACCTCTGTCCAACCAACACAGAACAATACTTGGCCTGATCTGAATACACCCTACATAATTGATAATGAGTCACAGCATTTTTGACCTCTCTATTTTGTGATGTCTACAAAAGCATTTGGGTACGAAAATCACATTCTGGTATCCAAGAGACATAATAGCTTAATTAAACTGTGCAACCAACAGACCAAACCCCCATCCCATGGCTCTACATTTTAGAGCCCGCTGCTGATCCCATGTTTAAATTTCTTACCTGCCTCTCTCAAAATCCTCGTTTGTTACGCTCGCTGAATTAACACGTAACCTACGTAATCACGTCAAGCGCCTTTTATCCACTCCGCGTATGTATGAAACGCCACCCTCGTCACCTTTGCCATGCCCCTAATCAATTTAAAAAGTAAATATGGCGTTAACTGTGTAGGTTCTGGAATCGCGCGAATATTCTCCGCGTAACCTACGTCAATACGTTGTTGGCATTCGCGACACTCCGCATATGCAAGAATCCCCGCCCTCATCTCCGCCCCTGACGGGACATTTCCTCGTTTCCACGCCCCTAATCTCTGTGGGAAGGAAAGATGGCGATGTCACACGAGCGGGCACGGAGCTCTCATGGCGCAAGTGAAGGGACAGAGGCAGGACCGTCCCGATCCAGGCCTAAAAGATATAAAGCCACTAATATGGCATTTGAAGAAATGGTGGAGTTGGTTTACATCATGAGGAGGAAGGATTATGATGGTGAATGTGGGCCCTACAAAACACCGAACCGTAGAAAGTCACACATAATGGACAAGGTGGCAAGGAGAATGAGGAGAATGTTTGGTGTCACCAGGTCAAAGGAGCAACTCCGGAAGCGTTGGTCCGATTTAAAATTGAGGGAGCCACATCACATGAAGAAGATACTCAAAATTCTGCGTAAAAGTAAGTCCATATTATTTAAGGGGGGGGGGGAATGTCTGCAATAATCTGTTGACATGTATTTTTTCACATCTGCCTCCTTGGCCTGCTTGTACTTTTGAACACGTGTAGATACTGTATTGTGTTTATGTCAAATAACAACCTTTACCAAATTTCGTGAAATAGTAAACACGCGTAATATGACATTGTTTTGCAAAAATGTGACCTTACTCTAGGAACAACACACCTGGACATGGCTGACTGGCCCCAAACTTGGTTTTCCAACATTGTTGAATAGCAAAATCACAGAAATTAAATTGAGTGCATGTGACAGGCAAACAAGATTCATTCTCCAAAATGCAAATAAAGCTGATGTTTTAACATCTGGAAATGCAAAGCACCTGTGTCTCAATAATCAAAGTATATTTATTTGGAGGGTCGACGAGAATTAATGTTTTGGGGGGACATCCATGTGTGTCACTTCTTTGCAAAAAAGGGGCAGGATCAGAGCTTGGCCTAGAACTACGCCAAAAATGGAGGATTGCTGAAAGAATAAACAACCAAAAATCATCATAAATGTATCGTCTATGCAATGTGTGCGATTTATGATATCCAATATCTGTGTGCTGATGAGTATACCTTTTGTTTTTTATTATTTCTTATAGGGGAAAGAAGACGCCAGCAATTGGAGGAGGCAGAGAGGGCCAGACACCCACAAAATCAAACACCTCCACATGTTGAGCAGGAGGAGGCTGGGGAAGGAAGAGAGGAGGATGTGGAAGGAGAAGAGGATGTGGAAGGAGAAGAGGATGTGGAAGGAGAAGAGGATGTGGAAGGAGAAGAGGATGTGGAAGGAGAAGAGGAAGGAAGAAAGGAGGAAGGAAGAGAGGAGGAAGAAGTAATTTTGGACTTAGAATTTATAGCAGATGAAGGGCAAGTGGCGGAAGAACAATTTGGCAAATTGAAAGAAGGTGGATTGATGGATGAAGGAGGAGTCGAAGATGATGGGGAGGTGGTGGAAGAAGGAGGAGTGATAGAAGATGATGGGGAGGTGGTGGAAGAAGGAGGAGTGATAGAAGATGAAGAAATTGGGGATGTGGAAATTATCAGGCCATCAGGTCAGTGTCACCCCTATATTAATAGGGCCAAACATATGCAGATAGGCTGGAAAGTATTTACAGATTTTGAATGCCAATTTGTTTCTTTTTAGGGGATGAAGATGGTGTAGCACATTTTTCACGTGCAAGTGCTTCTATAATTGTACAGCAGGTAATGGAGTGCAGCACGGAAATGGACATTATGCGGGAAAGGATGCTAGTCATGGAGCAGAATGTGCGAAATGTCATTTCAGAGTGTAGCACGGAAATGGACAACATGCGCCAAAGGATGCTAGTCATCGAACAGAATTACAAAAATATCATTGACATGATGGGCCGTGTCAAAGACTGAACCACAGAAGCCCATCCCCCGCCCATCCCCCGCCCACAAAACCCTTTTTAATTTTTTTACTTTATAATACGCCAAAATTTCTAAATGCACACACAGTGTGCCAATATGTGCTATCTGCCATCACAGACTATCTATTGTCTGTGCTTTGTGGGTACAAACCCCTCCTCGATCCTCAAGTAGTTGAGAGGAAGGGTTTGCTCCCACAAAACACAGACATTGATCACCCATGATGTCAGATAGCACATGTGGCCATTTGTCTGTTTAACCAATGACATTTGGCGAGTTTTCACTGAATGTGTGCATTTCGAAATTTTGGCGTGTTCCAGTGTGAAAGCACACCATCCATGACTGACTGCTGTTCTTTTTTTAAATTTTTGTTTGGTGTTGATCTTTTTTGGTTTGTAAATGTTTACAGTTTCAGATCACAAAACGAACAAGAAATCTCACCTAAAGAAATAAGTTAACGAATTTTCTTTAAAAAAACAAAAAATTTTTTGTTGTGTTAAAATCTTGTTGAAACAATTATACACAAACAAATACAAAGCCAAAAAATGTTTTGTATAAAAACAATACCCAAACATTTCTAAATGTAAATAAATGTCTTCGAAACAAATACCAAAAAAATAAAAAAAAAAATTAAATAACCAAAAAAATTTCTACATAAATTAGTCTGGGTTATTGAAAATCAAACTAAATAAGAACTTTAATTTTGAACCAAAGTCTAAAAAAATTATGTTTAGAAGTGTGTATATATATATATATATATATATATATATATATATATATATATCTATATCTATCTCTAGAGATAGATATATATATATCTATATCTATCTCTAGAGATAGATATATAGGAGACAAGCCCAAAAATTCTTGCGTATAGTTTCAGTGAAATTATTCTTACATTGTGTTTCGATCAGTATTATTGCTAATCACTGTCAATAAAGACAAAAAAATAAATAATTCTAAGCCAATATTTTGTTCCAAAAATTTGCAGGAAATGTTTTCTGCCTAAAAATACACATTTCTTGTTAAAAAATGACTAAAATAAAAAAAAAATATTGTGACATCAAAAGCAGAAAAATGAGTGGCTTCTTATTTCTAGACTGAATACCCAGTTAGTAGATGAGTGAATAATGTGCAAATGTGGTTAGTTAATACATCTGAGTAAGTAAATCTGGCACTAGAAGTGCACTATTTTTGGAGAGAACCTGGAAGACAGAAAAATAGAGAAAAAGCAGTAATGACAAACAACTGTATAAAGTCCAATGGTCTAATTATTTATTAGTTGTGAGAATATTCCTTTCTTTGGGGGCCGAATTAGAAAGAAATATGATCTGGCATAGCAATGGCCCCCCCGACCCATGAAGTACTCAACATATTTGTCGCGTACCTCACGAGCAGATTGGGGGGCCAAGCCAGCGCGACCAGTGTCCAGGCCAGGAATGTTCTCTGAGGGTAGTCCTGCCTCAGAGCCCATGGAGGCTAGGTACGTCTGGGAGTGCCTGCGTAGAAAATTGTGCAAAATGCAGCAGGCAAATATAATGGTGTTCAATTTATATTCCGCCAAATGTATCGATGTCAGGAACAGGCGGAACCGGTTGCTGAGGATCCCAAAGGCATTCTCGACTACCCTCCGAGCCCTGGACAACCGAAGATTGAACACACTCCTCTCTGAGGTGAGGGTCCTCTGGGGAAAAGGCCGCATTAGGTGAGGTCCAAGGCCGAAAGCCTCGTCCGCTAGGAACACAAACGGAAGTCCTTCCACATTATCTTCATCTGGTGGCAATGCCAGACCACCAGTTTGGAGACGATCATAGAAATCAGTCCGTGCGAACACTCCCCCATCTGACATCCGGCCGTTCTTCCCCACGTCCACATATAGAAACTCATACTGTGCCGACACCACCGCCATCAACACAATACTATGATAACCCTTGTAATTATAATAGTAGGACCCCGAGTGGGGTGGGGGCACAATGCGGACGTGTTTCCCATCTATTGCTCCACCGCAGTTAGGAAAATCCCACCGCTCGGCAAATTGGGAAGCCACAGACTGCCATTCCTGTGGTGTGGAGGGTAGCTGTGGGGACAAACAAAAAAAGAGATTTAGTACTTTGGAACATAAACATTGCAAACAGAATCCTACAAGCATCCTTGTGCAACTTTACATTTTTAAAATAGCATTTGCAAATTATGAAGGGAGAATTTCGGGGCACAAAGATATAGGCCCACTTAATTAATAAGAGACTCCGCAGCCCTCTGATGGGGACAAAAACACTTTGAAGGGGGGGTGGGGGGTGTTTAAACTGTTTTTAGAAAAAAAAAAAAATTAAAAAGTGGCATGGTGGGGGTTGGCCCGAAGATAGCATGCTGGACAGGTTAATATTGGGTAAGATCAAAATATGCAGGTAGGCCAAAATAAAAAGAACATGTAAAAGCTGATATCAACATGCATAGTGAGAAAAGGGAACGTTAGTTAAACACACAGCATATCTGGGAAATAAAATAAAAAGTTAGTTTGCCACATTATTAAAGACACATTGTGAGGTTAAAATGAGGAAACTTACCTTCATATACTCCTCGTGCATAACTTTAATGATGGCAGCACACGTGTCCGGTATGATGACCCCAAGCGCCTGCGGAGAGATGCCTGTCGAGAACTTGAGGTCCTGCAGGCTCCTCCCAGTCGCCAGGTACCGCAACGTGGCAATAAGCCTCTGCTCGGCCGTGATGGCTTGGCGCATCACAGTGTCCTGCCTCGTGATATAGGGGGACAGAAGTTCCAGCAGACTGTTGAATACGGGGTCCGTCATGCGGAGAAAATTCCTATAGTCATTAGGATTATTCTCCTGGATTTCCCTAAGCAGAGGCATATGAGAGAACTGGTCACGCTGGCGCAACCAATTCTTGGTCCAGAAACGCCTCCGCCCCCTGTTTCTGGCCAAAGTACTGGAATAATGAACATATCCAGCAGCCATCCCATAAACAGCACCAACTCGCGAAAATTGACGCTGCTGCTCCATCATGGCTTCAAACCGGCCGGCTGGTCAGTCAAGAACACACTCCAACAGAAAGCACAATCAAATCCAGCGGTACCTGCAAAGAACGCACGACACACAGATACGAACGCACAGTACGAATCTGCTAAGCAGAACGAACTGCACGCCTGTACCCGAATGCCAACTACGTACCCACAAGCACACGCACTGAACGAGAAAATACTACCTGCTAAAGCCTGGAGACCGAGAAGCGCGAATCAGCTCTAACCAAACCTTCACTAACACGAGCAAAGCCGTAACTAGCAAAAGCGGAACAGAGGGCGTCGCCATTGACTTTGGCCTTTCCCTTTATAGTGACGTCAAACGTGGATTACGTGCACGCGTTCAGGTCCGCAGGGAAATATCGTCCGCTGGTGTGTACAAGCCAGCGGGCCAAATGAAAAAACAGCCTTGTACGCCGGAAACAGCCCGTCGGACATTTCGAGCGAACATGTTTGGTCGTGAGTACTCGGCCTTACAGGTTCTCTTCTTAAGCTTCGTGCACACAATGAGATTTCCATCAGACAAATCCTTGGAATTTTGTGCGAAGGGCGTTGGCCGTGAACTTTTTCTGCATACATATGGCAGAATTTGTTAAGACAATGTAACGGGAGGGCCCGTGGGACCCAGAAGCTCTTAGAAAGCATGAGCCAGAAAATAATGGACAGTCAGAATATATCTTGGACTACCTGCGATGGGACTATTATGTAATTATTATCCACAATATATTCCAGGATATCTGTGGAGAACTGGTTGCTGTTTGTTGATTCTGAACTCAACAGGTTAATTGAAAAAGTGACTCATTCATAATGTGGGGACATATACTGTTAGGTGTTAATGTCATCAGCTCAGCCACCTGTCTGTCTGTTGTGATGTAAATTAATCTAGGATAGCTTCTGAGGATCTGTCATTGTGGCTTGTGCTAATTTACCCTGTATTGTGTGAAGGAGTCCTGTGATAAATGTGTATTGCAAGTTAATAGACAATCTAAAGGTCATGTGTCTGAGACATCAGCTGTAGTTAATTTGCTCATGTAAATTAGATCAGGAGCCAGAGTCATGATGTCTACCAAAAAGATGTGTATTGGGACTCATTGTGTGATGTTGTGGGTGGAGTTGGGTCATTGTTCATTTGGACTGCAGTATCCTAACTGTATATAAGAGCCTGACTTTCTCAATAAAGGGTTTATTCGTGTGGAACCTCAAACAGAGCTGTGTGTCTCGTTATTGGGGTTAATTTGCCTGACTGTGGAGTGTCGATAGCTGTCTTGGGTTCGGGAATGGAATATCTTAAACGGCTTTAACCCCTGTCCCATTTGGGGTTCCGTTACAGACAACATACACAAAACAATGAGTTTTTTCTGCTCTTTAGCACCACCCTTTGGGCAACTTCTGCTAATGTTGTGTTATGGATAGCATTGGTTTGGAGCATGCGTGTTTATACTTTGGAGTTTGGAGTCCGATGGACTTGTGTACACACGATCGGATAGTCCGACGACACACATTTGTTGTCAGAAAATTTGAGAGCATGCTGTCCCACATTTGTTGTCGGAAATTGTCTGATGGAGCGTACAAACAGTCAGATTATCCAACAAAAACCCTGCCATCACACAATTGTTGTCGGAAAAATCCGATTGTGTGTACAAGGCTTAAGATTTCCATGTATTTGGCACCCATCCATTTTGTATAACCTAACCCTGCTTTAAACTTCTCCAAAGCTTTATCCCTGTCTGGTGTGTTCCCTGGCCTTCATGATACTGTTTGTTCACTAAGGTTCTCTAACAAACCTCTGAGGGATTCACAGAACAGCTGTATTTATACTGAGATTAAATTACACACATGTGGACTCTATTTACTAATTAGGTGACTTCTGAAGGTAATTAGTTCCACTAGATTTTAGTTTGGGGTATCAGAGTAAAGGTGGCTGAATATAAATGTACTCCACACTTTTCAGATATTTATTTGTAAAAAAAAAAATGAAAAACATTTATAATTTCCCTTCCACTTCACAATTATGTGTCACTTTGTGTTGGTCTATTACATTTATGTTTGTGGTTGTAAAATTTCAAGAGGTATGAAAACTTTTTTCAAGGCACTGTTTATATGGCTGCACACAGGCAAACATTTGCACCAACATTGGTAACATTACCAAAACATTTTGCAAATCCAGGTAGTTCTTACTACTGTCGCTTTAGGATCTTGGAACTATGGCAGCAACAAATTCTTAAATGCCCCGTACACACGATCAGGATTCCCGGGGGGAAAACCGAGAACCTGCTCGGTCACTTTCCCCTTGTACACACCAGAGGTTTTCCAGTCAGGAAAACTGAGGTGAGAGCTTTGGCCGGAAATCCCGGCTGTGTGTATGCTCCACCGCAGTGTTTCCCATAGGGAAACTGCCGGGAAAAAGACCGCCGGGAATAGCGTCTGGAAAAAAAGAGAACATGTTCTTATTTTTCCTGCCACGATTCCCGACGGTGTTCCTGTTGAGAAAACTTCCATGGAGCATACACACCGCCAGTTTTCCTGGCCAAAAGCTGTCATGGCTGTTTTCCCGATGGATGACTCTCCTGTCTGAATAAAGTTGAATGTTTTTTCCGATGGAATTCCACTCAAGCCTGACTTGCATACACACGGGCACACAAACGTTTGATGAACTTTTGACTGCCAAGAACGCGGTGACGTAAAAGACTACGATGAGCCGAGAAAATTAGGTTCTATGCTTTTAAGCATGCGTCGATTTGTTTCTGGGCATGTGTCGTAATTTTGTGCGTCGGAATTTGTACACACTATAGGAAATTCCAATCGAATTTTTCCTGATGGGAAAATAGGGAACCTGCTCTCTATCTTTTTCCAGAAAAAGTCTGATGGAGCATACATATTCCCGACCAAAATCTCTCATCTGACTTTTTCCAACAGGAAAACCGATCGTGTACACGGGGCAATAGCTGTAGAGACTGTCAGATTAGGACACATCAATAGTCAGTGCTGATGCTGTTTCCATGTAGATGTTCACCTGAGTGGTTACATGCAAATAAAGCCTTCGACTGACCCTGGATGCAAATAGTGTGTATTCAGGGTCAGAGTTTCTGCTTAGTTTCTGACCACACACAAACTAGCCATAGGAAATGGTCAGTTTGCGTGCAGCTACAGCACAGAGTATTGATGTGTCCGAAGACAGTGTTAAGCGACTGCTAAATGCAGCAAATTATCCACCTTTGGCTGCGCATGTAAATATACCCTTGAGCCCCGGTTCACACTGGGCTGCGGGAGTGAAGCCGTGCGAGTTCAGCTGAACTCGCTCGGCTTCACTCCCACTCGCAATCCCGATTTTGGCCGCGATTTCAGAGACATCTGTGCAGGTTTCTGCACTAATGTCAATGTAAATCGCGGCCCGAAATTGCAAAAAGTAGTACAGCAACCACTTTTTGAAATCGGTGCAGTGCCACAGATGCGGCGTTGCTCCAATTAGTACGGTGCCATTGCCGACAATTGTCGGCAAATGCCGCCGATTTGAGATGCGATTTGACATCTCAAATCGCATCTCAAATCGTACCAGTGTGAACCAGGCCTCAATAGGGAATTTTTCCAGATTTGGCTATAAGTCAGAAAGTGTTGAGATGATGAACTTTGTAATATTCAGATAACTGCACATTTTATCAGTCTGTGTCAAACACAATGTTTTGTGGCTTATCCACCTATTATATTTTTTTAAATACGGGTCACAGACTCCTTTGGCATCAAATAAACTTGAATCTATGACATCAGATTAACTGCTGTGGATATCTGTTCCTATATATATCCAGAACACTTCACACTACCTTAATAAATAAGCCTGCAGGGTTACAGGCAGAGGAGGACGTGTTTTAGCTGCACTCTGCAATCCCCGCTTGTATCCACAGCCATCCTGGGCCAGTGTCCTGAATTTAATCCACCTAACCCCCCAGACTTCTGGGCATCCCCTGGATATAACCCCTACCTGATTTGCGGTTGGAGGACAGCTGTTTGGCCTGAAATTATCCACGAGGCCGGCTCCATTCACGGGCGCCGCACCGCCATCTTGGGGCCTGCGAGTCCTCGGAGTCCGCGGCGTCTATTGCTGCGGCTTGTGGCAACTTCTCCTCAGGGTCCAGCGGAGGTGCATCCCTGGCGCCTAGGAGACAGATCGGAGGAGTGCGGACATATATTTATATTAAAATCTAACTTTTAAAATGGATTAGATTTTAATATAAATATATGTCGTTTATGCAATGGGTGTGCAATTTTACACTTGCACAAGGCTGGTGGCTCGCTCCATGTAATATACTTCCCCCCAAAATTCCTCCTCTTCCCCCCCTCCTCCCTTCCTTTTGGTGGGTGGTCATCCAGTGATGACACCCTGCTGCATAGAGGTGACACTGAGTGGTAGCATTGACCTTCCACCACTAGATGGCAACGGTCTAACTTTCCCCTATGGGAACGTGCCATCTAGCAGGGAATGAGACGCTCCAGTCTGCTGGCTTTACAGGCTGGAGCGCATTGTCATCGCATATGCGCCGCGCGCGGCGTCGATGACGTCACGCGCATGCGCAGTGAAACACAGACCCGGCTGGAACGCACTGGGCTTCCTTCACGTTGGGCGTGCGTTTCAGCAGCCACTCCAGGCCACCTCGTATAGGAAAGGTAGGCTTAGTACTGGAAGTGGGGCTCGTGTAGCACATGTGGGCATGCATATAGCCCCTTATTGGAAGTGCTGACGCTGAGATGCCCCACTATAATTTGGCACTTTACTGATTGGATGCAACCATGTACCTGGAGGCAGCAACTTGCAGAGTGCTCCTATTGAAAAGGCCAGTCATATTGTGGTGTATATATTGTTGTCATATTGTGGTATTTATTTGTAATTTCACTACTGTATACATTGCTATGTCTAGTGCATTCTGGATGGTGTACTTACACTACTGATGGCTGGATATAGACATGGAGAGAGGGATAGGTGGTGGACATGTGGGTGGGTTCCCGGCTATGCACCTCCTTCTTTATGGGAGGGGTGTTTTTTCCACTTACCCAAAGTTAGTATTTATTGAGACAAGTCCCATGGTGAGGAAGCACTGCAGACCACTAAGCTCTGAGGAAAGGGGTTCTCCCCTGAAACGCGTCAGCCCTAGCCACGGTCACGGATCGAAACAATATTGTGTTATGCCGATGGTGTTGGTTCTTTGCTGCATTGTTACTCAAGGCCTGTTTTTAACACTCCCTTTGTGAGTATTATGATTTGTTTTTAGTATTTTAATAAAATCCACCAATCAGTATCACACTAGGTCGGTGCGCCCTCCGTTTTCCTCTTTTTGTTTCTTTTAGTTCTATGAATTCCAACGATTCAGAGGAGGGCTGCAAGACTTTGGAAGATACCTTTTAATTGAGTTGCAATTGAGTTTCACCTTTTCCTCAAACACTTTTCCAAAAAAATACCGGAGCGCAGTAGATTTGTTTTTGTCTAGATTGAAACACTGCCATCCCTGGGAAACAATCCACAACCGAGTAGATCTCCCTGGGTGACGGATTGGGGTAGCCCTCCAGCTGGGTGGTGGTCCTTTTCTGGCATTTGGGCATTATAGCAATCCAGCCTCTCATAACAGCACTGGAGCTGGGGTCACACAGTCCCCTGCAATACAAACCATAACCTTCATTTGCAGAAACACAGACATCTCTTAAATATTAAAGCCGCATCCAATTGTTCTCACTTGAGATCCCCCACCTGCTTTGGGTGGATTCCTCAGCCCCCCCTCCCCCCCACAGTGCCACACGCTGCCACATAAAAATGATGGAAGCAAGTTATCATTTTGGAATGGAAATTTCAGGATGATCTAAAGGACACATTCTCAACTAAGGGGGGTCACATGCGAGGAGCGATACACTACAGCAGCTCTATGTAAAAGCTCCACCGTTCAAGGAGGAATATAGCTTATCCACGGTGCCTAATCTCAGTAGAACCTTCATCACCCATCTAAAGCACCTAAAATCCACCATCACACCCGCAGTATACCTCTGTGCATGCCTGGAAACTACAGGACTCGTGGTCTCCGATCAAAATATCCTCCAACCAACATCTTACTCCTCTCTAAAACGAAAGACAAGATGTCCCAGAATGGTCCCCATCCCTCTCCGCAGGCCTCTCCAGCATTCTCACACACCTCTCATGGCACAGCTCCGTCCAAACAAGTATGTGAACTCTCTTCACAGCTCACTAAGTCTGATCTGGACGCCAGTCTCACCATTATGTATGAAAAGCTGGCAAACAAGTTCCACTCAGAACTGAAGTCATCCACTAGCACATTGCAGCAGGAGATAGCATCATTGGGAGGGCATACAGACATGTTAGAAGCAAAGCATGATGAGTTGTCACTAGCCCACAAGGATTTAAGGAAGGATTTTGAGTTGCTGGCTGAAAACTATTCCTATCTCCAGGCTCATGTGGAGGATCTGGATAACAGAAATCGAAGGAACAATTTGAGAATACGTGGTGTTCCAGAATCGGTGACGGACCTGATGCCGGCTGTCTTGAAACTGTTCCAATCTCTTCTTCCAGACACCCTGCCACAATCCTTCGCTTGCGATAGAATCCACAGGGCTCTTCGACCTAAACTTCCTATAGACATACCTCCCCGCGACATTATCCTTTTCATGAAGGACTTTATCACCAAGGAGAATATATTAAGGGCCTCAAGGAACTTGCACAATATCGAGTTTGAGGAAACGAGGATTCAATTATACCCTGACATCTCACAGGCCACCCTCGAAAGAAGGCGCAGAATGAGGGAAGTAACATCGATCCTACAATCGGCCCACATCAGATATAGGTGGGGTTTTCCGTTCAAGCTAACTGTACCTCATAATGGAACAGTCTACTCTGTTGTTAATGTCGCAGAGGTCAAGGAGCTATTGATTAAATTAGGATTGCTGGAACCGGAAACGGGCCCAAGACCACCTTCTACTCCACACCCATCACCCATTTGGGCCACACCCTCTTCAAGACGCGATCAAAGAAGGATGACATCATCTTTGCGATTCGCAAACCTGTGAAAGTCGGAAAAGAAACAAATTGGTTCTCTATTTTTTCATATCTATGCTTTACTGACCCGCAAAAGAAACCTTTGCACCACTTCAGACCCTTTCGATTCAGATGCGATTTAGCATCACGTGAATGACGTTTCAAGAAATTTTCCATCAGTTATTTTTCTTCTGCATTCTTCCTTCCCAGAAAATAGATGCTCCTTTCTAGTTTACTGTACCCCTTGTCAGCTACACGATTTTCTAGATCAGGATAGAATTTATAATTAAGATGGATCTTCAAACCCCATTTATATGCAAGGCAAATCCATGAAAACTTGCATCTATCAAATCCCTCCCCTGTGGTTTCTGTTTTTGGTTTGTTTTGTTTTTTCTTCTCTCTCCCATTCTAGATCCAAACTTTGGCTCTTCTACGTAACATATCACCCCAGAACAATCGCACTCAACTAACTGCTACATTTTGAACCTTCCGTGCGATCCAAGAAAGAGCATCACACTCTAGTACAAACATTCGTACACAGTCCTGAGTCATGCTAAACCGTGGAAGTCACCTCAAACATTTTCAATCTTTCTGGTGAGTTTTGTTTGGATCCCCCCCTTTTTTTTTCTGCCTTTCCCTTCCCCCACTCTTGCGGTCAGTAAATTCAGGCAACTTGCACCGGATTGATACAGAATTCTTTTTTTCTTCCTTCTCTTGCTACCACGAGATAGCACTTGCAATAAAAACATGGAGAGTTTCTTGTTCTCTCCGCCTCCGCTTGATTGACCCCACCCTCACTTTTGGAGTCTAAGTATGAATCTTATGGCACGCTATTTTGTGCCTTTGATCATACTCTCTGTAGCTCTTTTCAGCAAGACTCCAGGGGTGAGTTTTGGACTTATATGTCCAAAGGTTACTGTTTTTAAGTCAAACCGTTTTCTTCAGTTTGACCCCCCCTACTTTGGTATACACACTATTCACAGTTTTATAGCAACTTTAGTAGCAAGTTTAGTTACTTCAAAATCTTTGAAATAATGTTATTTCAGTTTATTTTGTTGTGCTTTTATACACTCAAGTCTCGCATAGGAAACAGATTGTTTAGATATTGGTTTGGCAAGGACTTCTCACCTAGGATCAATGCATCACTATCATATGTTTCTTTAAACTTTGTACAGACATGCAATACGACGGTGTGTTGGGGTGCTTGGTATGCTGCTTACCTCTCACAGTATACCTGTCGGATCTTATGGCTATCTATGCGTAACTGATTCTATGAATCAGTCGCATAGATAGAACAACAGATACGACAGCGTATCAGGAGATACGCTGTCGTATCTGCTCTGTGAATCTGGCCCTTAATATCTAGAATGTATAGAAACCTAAATGAACACAATTTACCAGACAAAACACGCCAAATGTCGCAATGGGAATCAGACCTTGATGAATCCTTCTCCACTGAACAATGGGACAGCATGACAAATAATCTACGGAAATGCACCAAGACAGCCTCCATTAGGGAATCTGCTATTAAACCTCAATATAGATGGTACCTCACCACTGACAGAATTAATTCATTCTACCCTGCAACCTCTCCCCTATGTTTTAGAGATTGTCCAGTACAGGGTTCCCTCATACATACCTTCTGGGATTGTACACACCTCAAAAATACATGGCAACAAGTTAATATCAAAATAGAACAGATAACAGGCAGAAGAATAGAACTGACACCTAAAATGTGTCTCCTTTTTTATCCTATCCCTGACATTCCTATAGCCCACACTAGGCTAATACACACCTTGCTTACATCAATACACTGGGCTATAGCTCTCAACTGGCGTTCCTCTACTGTGCCATGGTCCCAAATTATGGATCATATGTTGGCCATCAAACTAGCAGAACGTATTCATCACACCTTATATGATACTATGAATATGTACGATCAAAAATGGAAACCTTGGGACCTATCTTTGTTCATTCATTGAATTAAGATGTGAGTCTGTTATCTCCA
Organism: Rana temporaria; assembly: GCF_905171775.1. NCBI lineage: Eukaryota > Metazoa > Chordata > Amphibia > Anura > Ranidae > Rana > Rana temporaria. The sequence continues at coordinate 160,884,364 of NC_053492.1, forward strand.
GGGGTCAAGTCCTGGGGAAAAAAGTGTGGGAACTCCCACCCAAGATCCACTCCCCCACCAAAAAAAAAAAAAATGATACGCTCATATGCATAATTACTAAACTGCATGTTTGGGTTTTTTTTCGAAAAAAGAAGCAAGTTCTTTCTAAATCCCGCGATAACTCGCGGCAGACCTCCGCAATGTCTCCTGGAAACAATGACAAAAGCTCCCAGGAGACATTGCGGCATCGAGAAAGTGGCAGAATACCCGCACATTACCCGATGAATCCATATACAGGAAGCGGCCAATAACATAAAGGATTACTAAGGTTCGCCTGCGCCTGACAGTGACTCGAGCTGGGCATCGCCGCTTAGTGAAGGATTGGCTCGGGCGGCTCGGCTGCTCTCGGTTGCTCTAGTCCTGCAAAGGGAACTGCGTTCCTGCTGTGAAAAAAATGCAGGAACTCCATTCCCACGCGTTCCCGCAGGACTTGAGCCCTGGTTATCTCCCTTTTTTTTTTTCTCTCTGCCATTAATCTAACTCATTAGGTTCTTACATCACTGCATTATGTTACCAAGTAGTCTTCTATACAAACCATGACTTATTTTTCTTCTTCTCAAATAACTGCTATGCATATTTTTCACAGATGTTCACTGCTCATATATATATTTTTGTACTTCTTGCCAATGTTCGTTTAAACTGTATTGAGACTTATTTTTGCAAAGTGGAACATACACACATATTATAGTGCAATATAATACATCACATGAGGCCTCGTACACACAACCGTTTTCCTCAACAAAATCCATCAAGAAACTTGGTGGCAGAGCTTTTTTTGTGTGGTATTTTTCGTCGAGAAAACTGTCATGGATCTCGCCGAGAAAAAAAGAGAACAAGTTCTCTTTTTCCTCATCGAGAGTCTCAATTTGCTCGTCGAGTTTCTTGTCGGGCTGGTTTACGACGAGAAACACGTTCATGTGTATGCTTAGAAACCCGCGCATGCTCAGAAGAAAGTATGATACGGGAGCGCACCTTCGGTAAAAGTAGCGTTCGTAAGGGAGATAGCACATTTGTCATGCTGTAACAGACTGAAAAAGCGCGAATCGTCTCTCACCAAACTTTTACTTAACACACAGTAACATGAGATTAGCAAAAGCAGCCCCAAGGGTGGCGCCAATGGATTAGAACTGTCTTGACAAGATTCTCGATAAGCCTGACAAAGAACTCGCCGAGGAAAACATTGTTTCTTTTACGCTGAGTTTCTCGGTCAGGTGTACGAGGCCTGAGACTCTGGGTCACACCATTACGTTTCTCCAAAAGGCAGTGCAAAAAAAGCCAAATTCACTGATCCATAACAAGCAATTAGAGCTTGCCTCCTAATAAATCAAACTGAATTTCAATTGGTCACCAGAGATTTTTCCAATTTTCACAACATCAATTTTTATTACGTTTAAGTAAAGCTGAATTTATAGCATTGAAAATAGCACCAGTGCAAGTATGAATAGCATTAGTGCCACTTAAATCTTTAAAATAATTTTTCTTTATGTTATATTGAGTTCTTAAACTGTTGCCAACTGTCTTACCTAGTTACAAAAGGTAAGATGCAGGGTGAGACTGGGAGGAGCTACTGTACATTAATTTATGCTGCAACATGCACGGTCTCTTTTGTAGAGCACTAAGTGTCCTGTTGTACACAAAAGTAGGTGGAACAAATCACGTGACTACTCACCAACATAGTTAAAACAAGGCACTTATATGTCGGAAGAATGGCACTGGACAATGTGATGTATATTTACGTCACTTTGAATTTCCCGCTTTGCAAGCGTGATCACTGTGACCGTGCCTTCAAGACCCACAGACTAGATGTCCACTGGTGTCCCGCGATCGGGTCACAGAGCTGCAGAACAGGGAGAGGCCAGTGCAAAAAAGGCCTCTCCCCATTCTGCCTAGTGACACTACACTGATCGTCTGCTCCCTCTTATCGGGAGCAGTGATCAGTGACATGTCACTTGTAACCACGCCCCCTCACAGTAAGAATCACTCCCTAGGACACACTTAACCCCTACCTAGGGGTTAACCCCTTCATTACCAGTCACATTTATACAGTAATCAGTGCATTTTTTTAGCACTGATCGCTGTATAAATGTGAATGGTCCCAAAATAGCGTCAAAAGTGTCACAAGTGTCCGATATGTCCGCCATAATGTCGCAATCATGATAAATATCGCTGATCTCCTATTTTGTAGATGCTATAACTTTTGCGCAAAACAATCAATAAACGCTTATTGCGATTTTTTTTACCAAAAATATGTAGAAGAATACGTATCAGCCAAAAACGATTTTTTTTATATATTTTTTGGGGATATTTATTATAACAAAAAGTAAAAAATGTTGCTTTGTTTTCAAATTGTTGCTCTATTGTTGTTTATAACGCAAAAAAAAAAAAAAACGCAGAAGTGATTAAATAGCACCAAAAGAAAGCTCTGTTTGTGGGAAAAAAAATGTCAATTTTGTTTGGGAGCCATTTCGCACGACCGTACAATTGCCAGTTAAAGCGACACAGTGCAGAATCGCATAAAGTGGCCCGGTCATTTGGCAGCCAAATCCTCAGGGTCTGAAGTGGTTAAATAAGCCTGCATGGGCATGAAATGCCCAGAAAACCCCCCAGAAAGGCTATTTACTTATTTTTAAAGTTGTGAAAAAGTGGAACTAAATAACTGATGATTTTCAAATGCTGCTTAAATGGAAATGAAGCCCCCAGGTCACAAAGGTTTATATAGGTTTATATATATAGTTTATATATGTTTATAGGATATAATAATCTTATGGACAGCATGATTGTGCCCTAACCATAAATACTATTATTACTTTTCTATTTAGTCATTGAAAGTAATATGAAGATACATATTTGGCACTACAACATGTAACAATGCATTTATGCCTGCTTTACATACAGAGTTGAATGAAGCACATTTTTTGTGATAAGCATTACACAAGTCGCTAAGTGAAATTCCTGCTTCAAGTGTTGCATGCTGTTATCCTCCCTCCGTATAGCCAAAGATAATTATAATGTGTTGTCAGGATGTAAGAAGACATCAATTATGCCATCTTTTAATATTTATAGCAATGTAAATGTAACAGTGTAGGCACTGAATCTACTTAAAGCAAACAACAGAAAACATACTGAGGACATTTCATTAGTCATTGTGTCAAACATAAAATATGTTTTTAATGTTAAGTTTGCATACTTGTTAGTATCTCTGCAAATGTACAAAAAAAAGACATTCATTTTGTAAATTGCTACACATACAGAAACTTCAAATTTATTATTTGAAATGTATAAATTGTTTATTTCAATGCACTATATTGTACATCAGCTGTTGCTTAGTTTATGGCCGGGTTCACTTATGTGCGGCTGTGGTTCCCAGCACGGGACCTGGTGCTGTTCACTGGTTCAGGTGCGAATCAAGTCCGATTTTTTGCCTGAATTCACACCTGAACTGGACCCAAACATGCACAGGACCCTTTTAGAATACGCACCGCAGCGGCCCCAGGCATGTGTGAGCTGGCTCCGTTGAGAGCTGGTCACACTCACATGTCATGCGAATTGGATGTGGGGAAATCTGCATCCAATTCGCACATACTGTATGTGAACCCAGCCTAAAGTTTTTATTGGTTAAAACGGAGGTCCACCCAAAAAAATAAAATACAAACCAGCAGCTACACATACTGCAGCTGCTGGCTATTAATAATAGGACACGTACCTATTACGTTCCTGGAGTCCAGCGATGTCGACACAGCAGCTGATGTTTCCATCAGCTGTCGGGGGCTACCACCGACATTGCGAATAGGGGTACCCGGCAGTGTAGCCTTTCTGCTTCATGCCAGAAACCCTACTGCGCATGTGCGAGGCTGGCTCCTTTTTCCTACAGGCCTGGTAACAGGGGAAGGAGGAGGGAGTGAGTGAGTGAGAGACTTGTAAAGCGCAACACATGCGAACTGAATCGCTTCTGGGCTCTGTATCCATTTCATGGGTAAGGAACCCCTTGACCTCAGAAGAGATGGGTTTTAATCTTTCTCCTGAAGGCCAAGTGGTCTGACTCCAGTCGGATGGTGGTTGGTAGTGCATTCCACAGGCGGGGTCCCTGGACTGCAAATCTTCAATCTTCTTTGGACTTGTATCTGGCTTTGGGTATTTGGAGTAGGTTTTGATTGGTGGATCGCAGAATGCGATTGGGGTTATGGGCTTTTATTTTTTCGCATAGATATTGGGGGGCGTTGCATTAGATACACTTATGTATTAGGCAGAGTACCTTGAAAGTTATTCTGTCTTTTACTGGCAACCAATGAAGGGATCTCAGCGAAGGTGAGATTGATTCCCATGGTTTTTTTCCAGTCACTAGTCGAGCGACCATATTTTGAACGACTTGCAGACGAGTGATTTGGTATTTGGGGAGTCCTAGATAGAGGGCATTTGCGTAGTCGAGTCTGGAATTGATGATTGTTTCCACCACGACTGCAATGTCCTCTTTCGGGATAAAGGGCGCAAGTCTGCGTAGTAGGCGCAGCAGATGGTGCGATCTGCTGACTACTGACCCTATTTGTGCATCCATTGCCATGTAGGTATCGAAAATGACTCAGAGACTTTTGGCTTTGGTGCTAGGGGTGATAGTTTTACCCAGAATGGGCGGGAGTGTCCATGTTGACGCGGCGTGATTTTTCCGGTTAGCGTGAAACAGGAGAAGTTCTGTTTTTGAACCATTGAGTTTAAGATAACTGTTTGTCATCCAGTTATCTATTAGAGTAAGGCATTTCTCTAGTCCAAGAGAATGAGGGAGGAGGAGGGAGCACCAGTCGTGACATCAATAGCCGCAGCTGAGGCTCCCAAAAGTGGGAAAGGATAGGAGGTGGGGAGAGGAATCAGATGAGCGGGAGTTTCACTTTTGGGTGGAACTCTGCTTTAATGTATGTCCTAAAAGTTGTAGTTTGTATGTTTTCTGTTGCACCACTGAAACATCTTTTAGAGGTAAAAAAACAGCATTTATGTCAGAACTGGCAAGAAGGCGCAGTCAACAATGAAAAAAAAGAAAAAATATAAAAGACAGCAATCATAATATAAGTATTTTAATTTATTTATTACAGTAGCTCGCCTCTTCTGAACCTCTACTTCAGACCACTACTGAGCTACAGCCAAGAGGCCTCTGGTCTCCCAAGCTGCAGCTATGAACCATCAGACATATTGTGTGCAAGCATTTAACAGTCTGTTAACCACTTCATCCCCGGACCATTTGGGTGGTCAAAGACCAGGCCACTTTTTGTGATTCGGCACTGCGTCGCTTTAACTGACAATTGCGCAGTCGTGCGACATGGCTCCCAAACAAAATTGACGTCCTTTTTTTCCCACAAATAGAGCTTTCTTTTGGTGGTATTTGATCACCTTACTTTTTGCTATAATAAATATCCCCCAAAAATATATAAAAAAATATATTTTTTCCTCAGTTTAGGCCGATACATATTCTTCTACATATTTTTGGTAAATAAAAAATCGCAATAAGCGTTTATTGATTGGTTTGCGCAAAAGTTATAGCGTTTACAAAATAGGGGATAGTTTTATGGCATTTTTATAATTATTTTTTTTACTGGTAATGGCGGCGATCAGCGATTTTTTTCATGACTGCGACATTATGGCAGACACATCGGACACTTTTGACACATTTTTGGGACCATTGTCATTTTCACAGTGATCAGTGCTATAAAAATGGTTACTGTAAAAATGACACTGGCAGTGAAGGGATTAACCACTAGGTGGTGCTGTAGGGGTTAAGTGTTCCCTGCATAGTGTTTCTAACTGTAGGGGGGTGGGCGCTGTGTCACATGACACTGATCTCTGCTCCGAGTATACACAGTGGAGATCAGTGTCATTCTCACTAGGAAGAGCAAGCACAAGCACAAGTATTTCCCAGCTCTATACCTCCGTGAGACGATTGCGGGGATCCCTGCGGCGTTCGAGTCCGCGGGACGCGCATCCAACTCACAGGGAAGGCGGCAGGGTCACGAGCGTGCCGGCATGCTCGCGACCACACGGCAGGCATTTTTAAGGGCCATGCACAGGTACATGATTATGCCTGTGCGTGCCATTCTGCCGACGTATATATACAGAGGGCGAATCTTAAACGGTTAACCTGCCCTGAAAAACTATGGGCAATCACTCAATGTAGGGTAGGGGGTATAGGGGGGTTACCAAAACTGGAGAAAGCTAAATCTGGAGCAGCTGGCCACAAAAACCATCAGCTTCCAGGTTGTGTTGTCAAGCCTTATCTGGACAAGCTGATTGCCTGCCATTTACAGCTGCACCAAATTCTGAGTGCTCCAGTTTTAGTAAATCTCCTCCAAGCATTACAAGTTTTATCACGGCTGTTGGATGTCATACAGAGTGCTGAGATCTTAAAGGGGTTATAAAGGATTTTTTTTTTCATAATAAGCATCCTTTACCTGCAGACATTCCTCTATTCACTTCCTCATTGTTCGTTTTTGCTCAGAAGTTGCTCTATTTCTTCTCTGTTCTGTTCACTTCCTGCTTGTCTGATTGTTACTCACCACCGTGAAGGGAGGCTTTACTGCGGTGGTCAGTAACGTGCTCACCCCCTCCTGGGAACTACATGTGTGCAGAGACTTCAAGGAGGTGTGAGTTACTGGGCGTGCCGCAATGCATACTGGGAAATGTAGTTCTTACATGAACGAGAGCCGCAAACTAGGAAGTGAATGAGAGAACAGAAACTAGAACGCCGGTGATATAGACAAAGGAATTTAATAGGTATTTACTAGTTTTTTAACAGAATCATTACACTATTCTGTCTGTCTACCTTGCAGACAATAATTTTAGGCAATTTTTTTTTTCCTTTACAACTCCTTTAAGTATTGAATGGTTCTTCCACAGACATAAATGGATAGAAAATACATCCATACTAATCAAACAATCAGACACATTTCTGTCACAACTGTTCTCTTTAAAGCGGAGCTTCACACAAAAAGTGAACCTCCGCTTTTTGGATCCCTCCCCCCTCTGGTGTCTCATTTGACACCTTTCAGGGGGGTGCAGATACCTGTCTGAGATATATATATAACGTTTTATTTCACAAAGCTTGTTTTTTTCATTTGTGCCGGTTATCTCATTGATATCACAAGATATGTAGCTGTTGCATAAAAGTAGTCAAGTCACAAAGTTCAAAAATTACATCTATCTTGCATAATTCTACTTGTTTTGAACTAGTTTTATACTGAAATGTTAGACATTATTTTACCTATTCAGACATTTTTGCCTAGGTAGATATTATGCCAACCAGAATGATACAATATTTTTTAAATGGAATTTCACAGAAAGAAAAGGTCCTTTCATCACTTATTATTGAGGTGTAGAATCATTACCTCCTTCAGTGCTTGCTTCACTGTGATGCATGTTTACCCTTTTTCACATGAATTAAATTATGCTGACAAATTAAATTATGTTTGCTGACAAAAAAATAAAATTATGCTGAACACCCATAAATGGGGTTTTAGTCCAAGTGGATTGCTGGATGACACAAACTTTTTTTAAACTGCGTATGACTTGTATATTGGGTAAAGTAGTTATTCCTGCACTACAGGGGAAACTATGGGGCAGATCCACAAAGCACTTATGCCGGCGTATCTCGAGATGCACGGCGTAAGTGTATATATACGCCAGTGTAACTATGCGCCGTATCCACAAAACGAGATACGCCTGACCGACATAACTTTTCTGCGCCGGCGCATCATAGGCGCAAATATATCTGTCCAGCATCAATGGATGATATGGAATAAATGAATTATCGACATTAATTGATCAATTCAATCGACCACCACAGTTCCCACACCCTATAGTGATTAACCCCACTGCTGCAGCAGACTTTCCTTACTGTATTCTATCCTCCTCTCTCTTTCTCACACCTATAGGGTTCAGCCATCAATGATAGCACTCATTGGACAAACTAGTTTGGAGGTCAGGTGACAACAATTGTCTCTAACTGTATCCCACACTACTATAATTCTAGTCTACTGTCATATTGTTTATTATAGTGCTGACAACTGATGACTGACCCCCGTAAGTCCGGACAGTGTTGTGAATTTATGTTGTCCATTGTATGTACTGTATGTTATACATGTTCATGGTAAGATACCCACCAATTGATACTATTTTTTAATAGACTGTTTTTGTGTCTTTTGCACCAATCCTTTTTGATATTATATTTAAAATAGCTTTTTGATATTCAATAAATTAGTTTACATTCAAAAGGACCTTGATCATTATAGTGTAGCCCATAGTAACCCCTTTATTTCATGACCTCATCTGAGGTCACTTCCAGCTCACTTAATCTTTCTTTCCCTTTCTCTATTTTAATTTTTGACATATGCTTAATTGGTTACGGCTACACACTCATCATTGATGTGTGATCCAACCTATATTCTCACTAACCAATGGTTTAAAACTTGCGTCTTCCCTTTACACCCATTTCCCTCAATCTTTAGAAGCAAATATACGCTGGACGCACCATTGTTTTGCTATTCAAATATGCAAATGAGGGAGATACGGCGATCCACGAACGTACTGGCGCGCGACGCGGGCTACGCGCGACGCGCATAAGTCATACGTCTGCTCTAAAGTTACCCCTCATAAAAGCAGCTGTAACTTTGCACCAGACGTGTGCAGGTCAGCTGGAGAGCAGCTTCAGCAGCACCGTTAGGGACAAGCTGAGCATCCACACTTGCAGGACAACAATCTGTATGCCAACATGCCAGGGGCATCCATAGTGATAGCTATACTACTGACTTTACAAGCGCGTAGAAGGAGGAGGGCACAGGTGCAGATATACCGACCGGGCCTAAACGCCTTTGGCATGGGGGCTTCGGAGGTGTATCACATCTTCAGATTCAGCCCTGCTGCCATCCTGGAATTAGCCAGAACCCTGAAAGATGACATTACCAGCCAGACACAACACTCACATGCAGTGGAGCCACTGGTCAAGGTACTGGCAACACCCCATTTCCTTGCCAGTGGCTCGTTCCAGTGTAAAAGTAGAGTATTGGCTGGGATGGCACAATCCTCCATTATGTAAAAGGGGGGAACTAATGCGCAAAACCACTCTAACCAAGGGCATTAAAAGCTAAATGTTAAAATAATAAAATTAGTAAAATAGGAAATAGCAGCAGCCACTACTAAAAGGTGCTCACACACCGAAGATCATATGAAAAAGTGGCTAAGTGGCGTCGATCAGCCACGCAACGCGTCAGGAAGGAGGAGAGCCGTCGGTTACGTCATCTCCGCTCGCAGAGCGGAGACTTGCTGAGATCGAAACTACACTTATATTGTCATTCGTTATGCGGATTGCAGTCATTTTAATTGTAAGTGCTTTATTATTTGTATTAAAATTGTGTTGTACCTACTACACTATGGGGATTCTACTGTGCTTTCATTGAGTGCCATTCTGGGAGCGATCTGGGGGATCTGCAGCCGGGTGTTTGGAGCAGCGGGGCTGACCTGGAGACACAGATCTGCAGTTGAATCTGCTGGGCTTTGACATCAATACAGGCTCATTTAGCCTTGTTTAAGGTGAGAGGCTAGCATTACCACATATTGGAGTTTGGTCTGCACAACTACACTAAGTGATCGTGCGGTGGATTGCAGCATCATTTTTCAAGCACTATTGCACTTTGGGAATATTCAATCAAGCACTTTATTACCGGACTTTGTTTTGGAGCACTGTGCACCTTGGAAATTGTATTGAAACACTGCTATTTTTGAACACTTTGATTTATTTAGCACGTGATTGTGCACTCATAGACTTTTTTGCATTTATTTTATATTGGTATTATTATATATTTATATATTTATTATTACTACCTTTTTCACTATATATTATATTTTTATTATATTTTTGCACTGGACTTTTTCACTCACCAAGGGGTTTTCACTTTACATATTTATTCTTCACATATATATTTTTTGATGACCGAAAAATCCCCCTTTTTTTAGTCAATCACATACTTTGAATATTCATTATCTTCACGTTATCCATCCCTCTCATCATGATTGTTGATGTATGGTGGGACATAAGGAATTAGGAGTGGAACATGTTTTCATTGGATACATTGGTCAGGCATTTACATTTATGTGCATTTATTATATTGACCTTTATTATTGGCAAGCGCCATTACACCCCCACTTTTTCACAATCCTCCATTAGCAGATGTGTGCACCAGGTTGTCTCCGCAATCCTCAGACGCATTGGCCCACCAAATCGTCAGACCCACACAGGAGCATCTGCGGGTGAAGGCAATGCGTGATTTCTACAGAATTGCAGGATTCCCACGCACCGTGGGGGCCATTGAGTGCACACATGTGGCACTACGACCCCCCCGTGACACAGAGCACATGTACCGCAATCGTAAGCATTGGCATTCCATCAACGTACAGGTGATAGCCGATGCCCAATGCCTCATATGGCACGTCCGTGCCAAACACCAAGGGTCCAGCCACGACAGCTACATATACCATCAAAGCCCCATACCAACAGAATTTGAACAGAACGTGTATTGGGACAGCTGGCTGGTTGGTGAGTGACATGGGTGTCAGGCATGACTGTCCGCCCCCATGGTGCAGGCATCACGAGGGGCACATGCACAACTAACATCCTCCTGTCTTTTCACTTCCAGGTGACTCTGCATATGCACTTGGGCCCCATCTCATGACTCCATTCCGGAATCCTGAAACCCCAGGAGAGCAAAGATACAATGATGCACACACACGTACCCGTGCAGTTGTGGAACGCACATTTGGCCTCCTGAAGTCCAGTTTCCGATGCCTGGATAAGTCCGGGGGTACCCTGTTGTATTCCCCAAACTTTGTGTGCCAGATCATCGGTGCATGTTGCATGCTGCACAACTTCGCCGTGAGAAAGGGCCTGGAGATTGACCTACGTGATGACCTGACCCCCGAACCACACAATCCCCCCCTAAATGAGGCTACCCCATCTGCTGAGGGAAGAGCAGTCAGGACATGCCTCACAGTAGGCATCTTTGCACGTTAAACACACACATTCATCATGGCACAAGGAGAATGCACGCATGCACACCACTGTGGTCCCTAGCACACACACCCCACATCATCATCACATTGGATTAGCCCAAGTCCACCATGCAGGACTTGGGAGCAGCAACGCCCCATCAAGGCTCCAATTATGTTGCTGTTCATTCATACACCATTCACACGGACCTGGGGATCACTTCTCCCTGGTCCTGGGGATCACTTCTCCCCGACAACCAAGGGTGACACCCCTTTTCCGGCAGGAATGTCACCCCCACATTCAAACACCAGTCACACTGTAGCCTGCACTACTAACTGTGTGCTTAGGCTACAAAAAAAACTCATAACCTGAGTATATACAAAAAATGAACATAAAAAAATCATAACCTGAGTGGAAAACAAAAAATCGAAAAAAAAATTAACGCCACTGATGTGCCCCCCCCATGCCTCCCGCGGCCACGGCCCAGGCCCAGGCTCCTCATGGGAGACTCATGGGGGGGGGATCAGGAGGAGGAGCATCCCCTGGTCCCTCCACGCCTGGCGGCCTGCCCTTCAATGCCAGGGTGATGCGGGTGAGGACCGCATTGGTGTCTGCCTGCAGCCTCACCCCCGCCTGGATGGCTGCTGTGTTGTCCCTGACAGCCTCTGTCAGGGCGTGGACTTCATCACCCAGGCCTGCTGTGGTGGCCTGCAGATCAGCCAGGCAGGTGACCACAGCTGACGAATTGCAGCCTAAATCCTGCACAGCTTCCTTCAGGGAGGCCATGCTTTGTGCCATGTGGTCCATCCTCATGGCAACCTCACCCAGATGGCGGGTCTGGCACCTTCCTGGGTCCAGAAGTGGCTTGGGGCCTTGGAGAAGGGGAGACCCTTGGGGGGGAAGCCCTGTTGGGGGAGGAGCTACCCCTGATGGAGATCTGACTGGTGCCAGCCACAGGGGAAGACTCCTTCAAATGGAGCCTCACCTCATTCCCACTGATAACCTCCTCCTCCTCAACCACCTCCTGAGGAGAGGTGTGGCCACTCCCTTCCACAGAGGACTCCTGGCTTGCCAGGTGGTCTGCCTCAGACTAATGTCTGGGGGATGGTGTGGACTGGCCAGATGGCCCTGCACCCTCCTGCACATCTGTGGATGACACAAAACATTCACATATTGGAGGATCCACACACTTGTCACATGTTCCCTTCCACCCCCACACATGCTACACACCAGATAGGAAATAAAACACACTTACCTGTCCTCAAGGCATCTTCAACAGAGTCAAAGCCATCAACTCCCTCCACTTGATGCCTGTGGATGCACTGGGCAACCACCTGCTCCTCAGGAGTGAGCGTCTCGGTAGTTGCTGGTCCCCCTCCAGTGCCCCTGGCATGAGTGCTCACCCTGGCCAGCTTACCTTTGACCAGGCGCTGCAGGTCATTGATTTTTTTTTAAATGTCATTGGGGGTCCTGACCTCACTCCCCAAAGCATTGACATCTGTGGCAATCTGTGTCAGGATCTCCTTCCTCCTGGCCTGGGTGGTAATGGCACTCTCTGCCCCATGGAGATAGGTATCATACTGGGCCATGGCCCTGATAATGACCGCCTTCTCCTGTGGGGAATAATTTAATTTCCTCTTCTTCGGAGCTGCTGGAGCAGACATGGCTCAAAAACAATCAGCTGCAAAGAAAACAACAAAAGTACCTTGCTTCAGGGGGGGGGAAACAAGCGGATGTACTTTTGCACTGGACGGGCACATGTCTGGGCGTATTTATGCCCTGGGCGTATCTCACTAATTACGCCGGGCCTAGTTCGTATCTCACTGATTACGCCGGGCCTAGTTCTGAGCATGCGCAGAGAGGCGCTGAACATAGTCAGCATCACGGCGCATGCGCCGTCCGTTCAGCCCTTCATTTGCATGGGGTCACGGCTCATTTCAATGGAACACGCCCACTTCCTTCCTACTTTCAATTACGCCGGCTTACGCCTAGGAATTTACGTTGCGCCGGTGCAACGTCGGGCGCAAATACTCTGAGAATACGGTACTTGCCTCTCTAAGTTGAGCTGGCGTAGCGTAAATGAGATGCACTACGCCTGCCTATGTATGCGCCGATGTACGTGGATCTACCCCAATGTGTGCAGAGGGTAAAGGTGTTGCAACTACCGTATGGGTCAACCACTACCCACAGTGAGACATGGAAAAAATCAAGAGATGGTGTTGTGCTCCAATAGCATAGAATTGTGTAATTGGTAAAATGTATAAATAACGAAAATAATATAATTGATAAATAAATGTGCAAATAGACTGACTGAAAGATAAAAATGTCTATAAATGCTAAGATAAGGTGCATCCGAAGGTGAACTGAATGAATGTGCAAACAGTGCAGATAAGGTGACTCAGGTGCATAAATAAAATCACAATGTAAAGATAATAATATATGCAGTCTCAGAGGAAATCGCAGGTTGGTGTTATGCTCCAATCAAAATGAATGACTGTACATAACTGATATACAACAATGATGGATGAAAAAAACAGTGAACTGAATAAGAGTGCAAAAAAATACAAATAGGTGACTGTATAATGTAAGTAAAATCACATTGTATGAATGGTGGATGGAACCGCAAGATTGTTCAATTGTTACAAAGTGTAAATGGTGCAACTGCGACTCAGTCCAAGAGGTGATGCAATTTGATCAAAAGAAATTGCAAGGTGCAAGTAGAGTGCTGGGTGCATAAATAAAATCGCAACGTAAAGATAATAATATATGCAGTCGCAGAGGAAATTGCAGGATGGTGTTATTCTCTAATCAAAATGAATGACTGAACATAACTGATATACAACAATGATGGATTAATAAACAGTGAACTAAATAAGAGTGCAAATAAATACAAATAGTTGACTGTATAATGTAAGTAAAATCACATCGTATGAATGGTGGATGGAACCACAAGATTGTCCAATTGTTACAAAGTGTAAATGGTGCAACTGCGACTCAGTCCAAGAGGTAATGCAATTTAATCGAAAGAAATTGCAAAGTGCGAGTGAAGTGCTGGGTGCTAAATGACATCAGCAGGTGGCAAGGTGACTTGTTGGTGAATCTTCGGTGTATGGTGATACCCGAAGGTGTGCTAGCAAATTCCCCTATGGCTGCAAGGCAAGCAGCATTCAATAAAACCAATGAAATCACTCAGGGATAGAGGGGATAACTCATATTCTTCATTCCCGTAGTGTGGCGCCTAGGGGGTTAAGGCTTCCTTCCAGGCTGGGTGGTCAGCAAGGTAAGACAGCTTCAAAGTATTTCACCAGGCAGGGTAGAGAAAACAGAGGAGGCTCTCTAGTGTAATATGTTTTAAACACTCAGCAATTTATTCAAACATATAAAAACAGGGTACTCACATTTAAAACAGTAATGTAGTGTATATCAGAAACAAGCAGCGAGCTCACACCGTGCAAACACCACTTCCGGTGTCCTAGTGTCTGACGCGTATCGTCACTGTCACACGACTTCATATTTTTTTTCATGACTTGTATATTACCACTTTAATACCAGCATGTTTAAAAAATAAAAATAAAAAAATAGGTAATTTTTGGGGTGTCTATACTGTCCTGGCAATTTAATTTGATATGTTTTAAACAGGTATTTTTCCTTTATAAATAGTAAAATAAACAAAGGGGGTTATTTACAAAAGGCAAATCCACTTTGCACTACAAGTGCAAACTACAAGTGCAAAGTGCACTTAAAATTGCACTGAACGTGCACTTGGAAGTACAGTCGCTATAAATCTGAGGGGTAGATCTGAAATGAGGGGAAGCTCTGTTGATTTTATCATCCAATCATGTGCAAGCTAAAATACTGTTTTTATTGTCCTTGCATGCCCCCCTCGGATCTACGGCGACTTCACTTCCAAGTGCACTTTCATTGCAATTTCAAGTGCACTTTGCACTTGTAGTTTGCACTTGTAGTGCAAAGTGGATTTGCCTTTTGTAAATAACCCCCATAGTGTTATTAAATATCAGCAAAAAAGTGCTGCAAAAATTATATAAAAAATATTATTTAAATACGTTATTGCAGTCAAATTATCAATGAAATGAATACCCAAAATAGCATTGTAATGAAGAGGTATATACAGGCTATTATTCAAGTGTTTAATAATAAATCTGTAATGTATTCATCTGGTTCTATGCCTGAGAACTCATTTATGACTACTTGTCTAATTATTTTGTAAAGTCATAAGCAGGCTTATCATTGACTAGATTAGAATACTCCATTTGAAATCACATAATTAATTTACAGAATATATACAGGTAATGAATTGCAATATCCTGAATATAATTTAACTGTAGAAAATTGTCATAATATTAAATTTAAAAAACACTGAAAGTTCCCTTTTTACTGCAATTGTAAGCACCATTCCTGACTGCTGTTCAAGCTACTCATGCAGAGGCGCATCCAATGATCATTTGGCTAGGGGGAAAGGAATAAAGAGCATATATACCTTATTCCTTGATTCCACATGCTTCTGTCATGATCACTTAGTGCTCCTGTTCCTCATTCCAGCTCCTGGGTGTTGGCTGTTGCTTTTCCCTTGTCCTGTGTTCACTTGTAAGATGATTGATCTGATCAGTCACCTGATATAAGCAATCTGAACACTCTATCCCTTGATTGTGATAGAGACACAGTTACATGCATTGTTCTTGTTCAAGCCTCCCGTTTGTCTGCCTTGCTTTGCTGTTGGATCTCCTTGTGTATGACCCAGATCAGATATCGGACTAATCCCTGAACCCAGCCTGCCTTATTACCTAGACTGTCATTGGATCGGATATTGGACTATTCCCTGAACTCAGCCTGCCTTATTACTTGGACCGTTTAAGAACCACGCTATCTATCTGCTAAACCGCAAGTAGTCTGTTGTTTGCTCTGTGCGCGTCTGCCCTAGTGTGGTGGCCAGGCACTATAGCATTGTGTATAAGTCCTGGGGGCAACCAAGTACTGGTAGTCCTGCTTGTCTTAAGGGAAAGGGGGCTGCTATAGGTGAAGCACTCAGTAGCTAGCTATAGTGTCTGACCACCTGCGTTGAGGTAGACATGACATTTGCGACAGCTTCCTTTTGTACTGTTCCTCCAAAGCTGTATTCCTTTGCTGCTTTGCTGCCAGGCACAACTTATCTATATCATCTTGTACAATGCAGGACCAGCAGTCCATCAGCATACAAACACTTCAGCAAGCGCTTACCCACATTCCGAGACCATGGGTCAGCAGAAGCATTTAACAGAGAAGTAGCCAAGAGGCCCATGGTAACTCTGGAGGAGCTGCAGAGATCCACAGCTCAGGTGAGAAAATCTCAACAACTATTAGTTGTGCACTCCACAAATATGGCCTATGGAAGAATGACAAGAAGAAAGCCATTGGTGAAAGAAAGTCATAAGAAGTCCTTTTTGCAGTTTGTGAGAAGCCATTTGGGGAACACAGCAAATATGTGGAAGAAGGTGCTCTGGTCAGATGAGACCAAAATCTAACTTTTTGGCATAAAAGCAAAATGCTATGTGTGGTGGAAAACAAACACTGCACATCACCCTGAACACACTGTGAAACATGGTGGTGGCAGCATCATGTTGTGGGGATGCTTTTCTTCAGCATGGACAGCGAAGCTGGTCAGAGTTCAGGGGAAGATGAATGGAGCCAAGTACAGTGCAATCTTAGAAGAAAACCTGTGAAGATTCTGCAAAAGACTTGAGACTGGGGCAGAGCTTCGCCATCCAGCAGGAAAACAACCCTAAACATACAGCCAGAGCTACAATGGAATGGTTTGGATCAAAGCATATTCATGTGTTGAAATGACCCAGTCAAAGTCCAGACCTAAATCCATTTGGAAATATATGGCAAGACTTTAAAATTGCTGTCTGACAGCTTGAGCTAAAGTGCAAAGAAGAATGGGCAAAAATGTCACTCTCTTGGTGTGCAAAGCTGGTAGAGACATCCCCAAAAAGACTTTCAGCTGTAATTGTAGAGAAAGAGGGTTCTACAAAGTATTGACTATTTTCCTTCCACTTCACAATTATGTGCCACTTTGTGTTGATCTATCACATAAAATCCTGATAAAATATATTTAAGTTTTTGGTTGTAACATGACAAAATGTGGAACATTTCCAGGGGTATGAATACTTTTTCAAGGCATTATATAAGGACATACTCCTAAACAATATTCAATTCAGGCTTTTAGAGTAGCGTATATGGAGAAGCTGACATGCCTTGGAGGGATTGTATAAATGGTTTATCAAATAACATAATATAAGTTCTTGTGTAGTCTCGTTCTTGTATTTGTATGAATATTCGTGTGTTGGTTTGGGTTTTCTTTTGAAACACTAGGGCCTCGTACACACGACCGAACATGTCCGCTGAAACTCGCATGCGTCGAAGTGATTTGACGCATGCGTGGAAGCATTGACCTTCCAGGGTCGCGCACGTCGCCGTGTTATCGTCGCCGCGACGGCGCGGCCACGTCACCGTGTATCCTGTCCGCGCGGATTTCTGTTTGATGGTGTGTACAACCATCAGACAGAAATCTCAGAGCGGCCATGTCCGATGAAAACTGTCCGGCGGACTGTTTTCATCGGACTGTCCGCTCGTCTGTACGGGGCCTAACACACACAGGATAATTCAACTTTTTGAACGTTTTTTTTTTTTTATGTACATATCATTTTTATCTTAGAAATATATATTTAACTCAGGGTGCATCTTTGACATATGATTGAGGCCCCGTACACACGGCCGAGGAACTCGACGTGCCAAACACATCGAGTTCCTCGGCCAGTTCAGCCCTGAAGCCGCCGAGGAGCTCGGCGGGCCGAGAGCTCCCATAGAACAACGAGGAAATAGAGAACATGTTCTCTATTTCCTCGTCGAGCTCCTCGTCAGCTTCCTCGGCCGAAAGTGTACACACAACCAGTTTCCTCGGCAGAATTCAGCCAGAAACTCGGTCGGAAGCTGAATTCTGCCGAGGAAACTGGTCGTGTGTACGGGGCCTAACAGAGCATTATAGATTTTGGAAAGAGAGAACATAGCAAGAGCTGTTTACCTTAAAGTGGAGCTCAAGCTCATATGTCTAGGGGGATACGACAAAGAGGAATACATATTTGAATACTTATATCATTCATCTACTCCCAGGGCAGGATTGTAAGTAGGGATGAGCCGAACACCCCCCCCTGTTCGGTTCGCACCAGAACCTTCGAACGGACCGAACGTTCGCACGAACATTTAGAACCCCATTGATGTCTATGGGACTCGAACGTTCGAATTCAAAAGTGCTCATTTTAAAGCCTAATATGCAAGTTATTGTCGTAAAACGTCTTTGAGAACCCGGGTCTTGCCCCAGGGAACATGTATCAATGGAAAAAAAGTTTAAAAACTGTAGTTTTTTCAGGAGCAGTGATTTTAATGATGCTTAAAAAAAAAAAAAAAAAAAATTCCTTTGAATATTGTACCTGCTGGGTGTCTATAGTATGCCTGTGAAAACATATTTGAGAACCCGGGTCTTGCCCCAGGGAACATGTATCAATGGAAAAAAAGTTTTGAGAACGGTTGTTTTTTTTCAGAACTTTTTTTCCATTGATACATGTTCCCTCGGGCAAGGCCCGGGTTCTCAAAGACGTTTTCACAGGCATACTATAGACACCCAGCAGGTACAATATTTAAAGGAATTTTTCATTTTTTATTTTTTTATTTGAGCATCATTAAAATCACTGCTCCTGAATCTTTAGGTGCAAACTACAGAGCACACGGCCAGTACACACTAAGTAGCTTTAGGTGCAAACTACAGAGCACGCGGCCAGTACACACCAAGTAGCTTTAGGTGCAAACTACAGAGGACACAGGCAATAAACCACGTAAGAATACTGCAGCTAGCACAATCACCTGCCTGCCAGTAAATTAGGAAGAACTGATCTAGCTAAACTATACAGTGTATAAATATATGTACAACACCTGGGATGTATATATATCCTCTACACACTGTAACATTAACTGACTAGCCTGCCTGCCTGCTCTATCTACCTGCAAAAAATGACACTTTCTCTGTCCTCTCTTAACCATCGCAACACACTACACAAGGCCGACCTGCAGGCGGCCTTTTATAGTGTGGGGCGTGTACTAAACCCCCTGAGCCATAATTGGCCAAAGCCACCCTGGCTTTGGCCAATTATGGCTCTCCGTTTTATGGCTCTCCGTTTTTTGCAAGCTGTGATTTGCCAAGCATGCGGGTCATAGTGCATGCTTGGCCAATCATCAGACAGCGATGCCGCAGTGAATTATGGTTTGTTCCTATTCCGACGAACGATCGAACATTCGATGTTTGAGTCGAACATGAGTTTGACTTGAATACGAAGCTCATCCCTAATTGTAAGCAGTACCTAAACTTCTTCATGTACAATGCAGGTCAATGCATTGCAAGAGTGGTGACGGAATAACTGCTCTGATCATTTTGTTCTTTGTAAATTTCAGCTTGAGAATACAAAACACACACATATGCAATAATACATATTTACTTGAACAATTAAGAAACATATAGAAAACAACTATACATTCCCTTTAAATGAGATTCAATACTTTATATCAAAATATAAACATGTATATAAAGGAAATATGTATAAATGTGGCCTATTGGTTGTGATAGCTAAATTATGGTTTAGTGATGGCTTTTTCACATGCCTGTCTAAGATGAGAACAGCTGTCCACAGCCTAAAAGCAATGAATATACAAGACAACTATTATTAAGCAGCTGCAGCAACAGATGTGCAGCAAGTACTCCATTTTGTTCTGAAGAACGATGTCCTGAAAACTGAAACGAAGCCCTCCATCAATGACAAAAATATACAGCATAATTACTTCCAATGTTCACATTATAATTATATTATTCAGTGAGTTCAATTGCTTTGAAATATTATAATTTATCTAAAATACAAATTTATTGATGGGCTGAGCCATGCAGTTGCCCTCTGCCTTGTCTTCATTTAAATTTAAATAGGGAAAGATAAATCTGAATACAATATTTCTGCATTGCAAATGGTCTTCTAATAAACACCTATTATGCAAAACACATACAAACTATGGCACTGTGTTAATAATGGATAGCCTGCAGCAAAATCCATGGTCAAAATAGTGTTTGACAATATCTATTGTTTCAAAGTATGCTACATATTTTTTTTTCATTCAAGAAATAATAATTAAGGTGATAAATATTAGTATTAGGGGTCAGATTTGGGTTTAATGCTACTATAGGTTCTAGGTGAATCGCTTAGGTTTGACATTTGCTGTCCTGGTGGCTTTTTGTGCAGATTCATCTGGGAGAATTTTCCTTAAACCATAATGCACTGCATGTCCTTTAAACTATAGCCAGCACCCTTAGAAAGACAAATAAGTTTTTTTTTGGATAATAAAGTACATCATTGAGTTGGCAGCTGTTGTAGGGAAAGCATAAGAAAGCTGAAAAACTGCATAGAGAGAGAGAGATTAAGATCACTAAGAAAACTGTACTTAAATTATAATGGCTAGCTATTTGGGCATTCAGCCCATTTGCTTCCTTTTGTCTTCCTTTTTAATATTTTTTATTTTAAGTCAGCAGTCCCTTTTAGCTGCTTCCTGCCGGTTTCAATATTTTTTTTGTTTTTTTTTCTGCAAGGCTTTACTAAAACAAAATTTATTTTGGTTTCAGAGATGGTTTCTTTGGGGCTATGTTGTGTTTTAATTTATGTTGATGGGGCCTTTCTTTTAGGTATATTTTTAAAATGTTTTGCTTTTTTTCCTAAAAAAAAACCCCAAAAAAAACACTGTAATCATTTCCTTTTCATTTTGTCTGAACGTTTTTTCATTTTTATATTATTTTTATAGGGCATTTTGGTTGCTTCAAAATTCACTTGGCATATTTATTTGTTCGGTTTGCTGTATTTTGTTGGCAGCAATCCACTGCATCATTTGGAAGGATAAAATACAAAACTGCAAGAACAGTGAACACACATTCGCTGAACCCCCCCTGCCATCCCCATAGATAAAATAATAGTTAGGCAAGAGTTCCCAAAAATGTTCCCAGGAACTTCTCCTGTGTGCTTTAGGGGTTGCGAATATCTAGGTACTGCACCTCACATACTGTATTGTGTGAATATTCTAAAATCTAGGAACATATCGCGATCACCGTTTACATATGTGTGTGGGACCAGGAAACACATTTGAATTTACATGTACAGGGGATGGGGGCATTTTTTTTTTTTTAAATAACAATGTCTCTATTTTATTTTTTTAATCAATGTTATTGCTATACCAATGGAGGAATAACATTTCTATTAGACCCCAGATCTCTCCTCTGGCATCCAATGCAGCTGATCAGACACAGATTGGTCTGATCAGATGCTTCAATGGCGGGTAACAGCCAGGTAAACAAAATACTGAAACTGGAAGTGACAAATATTCATTTTGCTTCCAGTTTACATCACACAGTGGGAGGAATAACATCACTTCCACTCACTGTGTCCCAGAAACCGGATGCCGCTGGTATTATCCTTACTGGGCTCCTTGAGTGCCCCTTCCACTGCCTGTGAAAGTAATCCAGCAGCTTCATATACGCTAAATTAACTTTTATATTAAAGGGAATCGCTGGATGAATTTGTTTTATCTCTGTCATCACTGCAGCTGCAGCGATGATCAACATATCACCCTTCTATCTAGGGATGTACTGGTCCCCTTAAAAATTAACATCAAATCTTTAATTTCAAATATGCAACCTGGCTGACCTGGAAAGGGAGGAAATGAGCATGCAGCCCCCATTCCTGAACCATACTAGACCAGATGCCCTCAACATAGGGAGGAACTTTGCTATGGGGGTTCTCCTGGCCAGTGGCGTACTAAGGGGGGGCGGGGGGCATGCTGCACCAGGTGCCACACACTGGGGGGTGTCAGGCTGGCTACCCCCCCTTCGCGAATGAAAGAAGACAGCGCTGCTGTGGGTTTAACATCGCGCGGCGACAGACTAGATATGGTGTGCCGGAGCAGAGCAGGTAGCAGCTTTGCAGATGGGGGGGGTTGCGAGCTGCACCCCAGCCAGTCGGCACATCTGGGACCGGCACAATGATCCCCTTCTCTCATGGCTCTGATCAGTCTCGGGCAGTGGTTGTCAGCCGAGCAGAGAAGCCGCCTCCCCCTCCTCCTTTATGTCTATACTGTGCTGTGCATGCAGGAGGAGGGGGAGGCGGCTTCTCTACTCGGCTGACAGCCGCTGCTTGAGACTGATCAGAGCCGTGAGAGAAGGGCATCATTGCGCCGGTCCCAGATGTGCCGACTGGCTCGGGTGCAGCTCGCAGGGTGCAGTGTAATGTAAAGGGGTCCAGAGGTGCAGGGTGCAGTGTAATGTAAAGGGGTCCAAAGGTGCAGGGTGCTGTGTAATGTAAAGGGGTCCAGAGGTACAAGGGCTGTGTAATGTAAAGGGGTCCAAAGGTGCAGGGTGCTGTGTAATGTAAAGGGGTTCAGAGGTACAAGGGCTGTGTAATGTAAAGGGGTCCAGAGGTGCAGGATGCTGTGTAATGTAAAGGGGTCCAGAGGTACAAGGGCTGTGTAATGTAAAGGGGTGCAGGGTGCAGTGTAATGTAAAGGGGTCAAGGGGTGCAGTGTAATGTAAAGGGTGCTGTGTAATGTAAAGGGGTCCAGAGGTACAAGGGCTGTGCAATGTAAAGGGGTCCAGAAGTACAGGGTGCAGTGTAATGTAAAGGGGTCCAGAGTGTTGTGTAATGTAAAGGGGTCCAGAGGTACAGTGGAGTGTAAAGGGGTGCAGGGTGCTGTGTAATGTAAAGGGTCCAGAGGTACAAGGTGCTGTGTAATGTAAAGGGGTCCAGAGGTACAAGGGCTGTGTAATGTAAAGGGGTCCAGAGGTGCAGGGTGCAGTGTAATGTAAAGGGGTCCAGAGGTGCAGGGTGCAGTGTAATGTAAAATGGTCCAGTGGTGCAGGGTGCTGTGTAATGTAAATGGGTCCAGAGGTACAATGGCTGTGTAATGTGAAGGGGTCCAGAGGTGCAGTTGTGGAGAGGGGTACACAGAATTCACAAACAGATGTTTAAGGATGCAGGGGGTGCCAAATGCTCTAGGTACGCCCCTGCTCCTGGCAAAGCATATTGTCCCCAATTTGATGAGAATAAGGGCCTCTTCTCCACAATCCTGGCCCGATGGGCTTATCACAATCTAGAATTTAACATGGAACATGATTTTGCATTGCTGGAAGATTGGTCAAAGCAGTTCAATGTTTCTAAATGTAAAATAATGCACCTAGGGAAATATAATCCCTTGAGAGAATACAACATTGTGGATATAGTGTTGTTCAGCGCTACAGAGGAAAAAGATTTGGGGGTACTTATTTCAGAAAATTGCAAAAATAGCAAACAGAGTGACCAAGCAGTGGGAAAGGTGAATATAATTCTAGGATGCATCACTAGAGGTATCACCAGCAAGAGGAAGGAGGTCCTGATTCCTCAATATAGATCTTTTGTGAGTCCTCATTTAGAATACTTCTGGACACGTCACTTACAAAAAGATATTGATAAGATAGAACGAGTCCACAGATAGGTAACAAGAATAATGAACGGTCTGGGGGATAAAACATATTGAGAAAGACTTCAGGAATTTAATATGTACAGTCTGGAGGAAAGAAGGGAAATGAGAGACATGACTGAAACCTTTAAATACATCAAGGGGGTGAATAAGGTTCAGGAGGGCAATTTTATTTAATTTGGCCTCAAACTAACTGGAGGAAAGTTCCAAACAAATCTTATAAAGTAGTAGTGTGTGTGTGTGTATATATATATATATGTATATATATATATATATATATATATATATATATATATATATATATATACTGTATATATATATATATATGCATTCAGTGTAGACTCTATATACAGTGCAGGCAGTCTAGTGTACAGTTCCTTGAAAAAGTATTCACACCCCTTGAAATTTTCCACATTTTGTCATGTTACAACCAAAAACGTATATTTACTTTGTTAGGACATTATTTTATGTGATAGACCAACACAGAAAGTGGCACATAATTGTGAGATGGAAGGAAAACTATAAATGGTTTTAATTTTATTCTTACAAATAAATATCTGAAAAGTGTGGTGTGCATTTGTATTCAGCCCACTTTACTCCGATACCCCTAACTAAAATCTAGTGAAGCCAATTGCCTTCAGAAGTCGCCTAATTTGTAAATATAGTCTACCTGTGTGTAATTTACAGTAATCTCAGTATAAATAAACTGGTCGGTGAAGCCCTCAGAGGTTTGTTATGGAACATTAGTGAACAGACAGCATCATGAAGGCCAAGGAACACACCAGACAGGCCAGGGATAAAGTTGTGGAGAAGTTTAAAGCAGGGTTAGGTTATAAAAAAAATCCCATGTTTTGAACATCTCACAGAGCACTGTCAATCCATCATCTGAAAATGTAAAACCTACCAAGACATGGCTGTCCACCTAAACTGACAGGCTGGGCATGGAGAGCATTAATCAGAGAAGCAGCCAAGAGGCCCATGATAACTCTGAAGGAGCTGCAGAGATCCACAGCTCAGGTGGGAGAATCTGTCGACAGGACAACTATTAGTTGTGCACCCTACAAATCTGGCTTTTATGGAAGAGTGGCAAGGAGAAAGCAATTGTTGAAAGAAAGCCATAAGAATTCCCTTTGCAGTTTGCAAGAAGCCATGTAAGAGACACAGCAAACATGTGAAAGAAGGTCAGATGAGACCAACATTGAACTTTTTGGCCTAAAAGCAAAACACTGTGTGTGGTGGAAAACTAACACTGCACAATACCCGGGACACACCATCAGGGATGGGGAAGCTGGTCAGAGATGGGAAGATGAATGGAGCGATATCCATCCATCTTCAATCGTGCTGCCCGAAGGACCCCAAACATAAAAAAAAAAAAAAGCTCTGCCGGCGACTGCTGTCTTGCCTGTAACAGCTGTTATATAGGCAAGGGTGAGACCACACGGTGATGTAACCGAGTGACCCCTCCCCTTCTGATATCATGTGACATCATGTGACATCAGAGGGGGTGGGGTCATCCTGCTACGTCAGCGGGTGGCCCCACCCTTGCCTATATAACAGCTGTCACAGCCAAAAGACAGCGGTTGCCAGGAGGCCTCCCATGGAGGCAGATTTTTTTATGTATTTTTTTCTATTTTTTGGATCCGTTGGATGGCGTGATTTGATACGTCGGGTGGCGTGTTTGACACTTTTTTTCATTTTTTTAAAAAAGGAATTGTCAAAAACTGTCTATTGTGGTTTTGACTATTTGACACTTTTTTGATGAATGGGTAGGGGTACATATAGAGGCGGGATATGGGGGCCCCCTTCTTAACTGCTTTGCCGACCAGCCGCTATACGGCGGCAGGTCGGCTCTGCTGGACGAGATCACGTAGCTATACGTCATCTCGCCGAGCAGCCAATAGGGGCGCACACGCGCCCCCCACTCGCCCCTGACGCCGACGCGCGTGTTTTTTTATAAATTTTTGCGGGATATTTATTATAGCAAAAAGTAAAAAATATAATTTTTTTTCAAAATTGTCTCTCTATTTTTGTTTATAGCGCAAAAACGAAAAAAAAAAACGCAGAGGTGATCAAATACCACCGAAAGAAAGCTCTATTTGTGGGAAAAAAAGGACGCCAATTTTGTTTGGGAGCCACGTCGCACGACCGCGCAATTGTCAGTTAAAGCGACGCAGTGCCGAATCGCAAAAAGTGGCCTGGTCTTTGACCAGCAATATGGTCCGTGGCTTAAGTGGTTAAGGTATGGATTTTGGGAGGACCCCACATAATTTTTTTTTTATTTTGGCATGGTGTACCCATTTAAATCTATGCCAGACCCAAAGGGCCTGGTATTGATTTGCGTGGGACCCCACACTGTTTTTTTTTTACATTTGGGCGTGGAGTTCCCCTTAAAATCCAAACTAGAATCAAAGGGCCTGGTATGGACTGGGGAGGGAGGACCCACACATTTTTTTCCTTGATTTTTTATCTATATTCAATACAATACATTAGAGCCACAAGCAAGTTTAAATGACATATTTTCATTTAGAAATGTTATTTTGCTGCGGCACTGTTGTACACATCACATAGATGCACCACTTTACAGGCAGACTAAGGGGACCCCCCCAGGCGCGATATTTAAAGGAATATTTAATTTTTATTGTTTCACTTTAGGCATTATTAAAATCATTTGTGCTGAAAAAACTGTTGTTTTAAAACATTTTTTTTTTGCATTGATACATGTCCCCTAGGGCAGTACCTGGGTCCCCATACACTTTTTTTACGGTAATAACTTGCATATAAACCTTTAAAATTGGCACTTTCGATTTTTCATAGGGTTCTCATGTTCGCACAAATGTTTTGCCTGTTCGCATGTTCTGGTGCAAACTGAACCGGGGGGGGGGGGGGGTCCATCCCTGGTGCTAATAGAAGCAGGAAGCTGACAGACACACTCAGATGGAAAAGCCTGATACTGGATGGATCGTGTGCTGGATCGTGGAACAGGAAGTGTAACAAATTATATGTGCATCCAATGTAACATACATGGAATTACAAAGTAAGTACAGTATCAGCAAATACAAGCTAAGCAAAATCAAACCTTAAAAATCATTACACTTATTTGTATGTCCTTGAATATCTTACAGCTAAATCATGTTAGGTTATGTTGAACAAAAATGTATTCTTTTTTTTTTTTTTTTTTCACAAAGAAAAAAATGTATTCTTTGGTGCTCAATGAAACAAAAATTTTACATTTTTGGGATGATCTTTTTTATTTTTTTAAGTTTTGTGTTTGATTAGGATATATGGTTTTACTGTGTCTAATGATATACCAAATCTACTTCTAACAGTTTTACTCTCTGTCAAGCTCACGATTCAAACCCTCCATAATTTATGATCTCTTTCTGATGCGTGCAAGCTCTTGTTCAATTCACGATGATACATGGTCATCAAAACACATTCTTTGAGAGTCTGAAAGCACTTTTCATTTTTCTTGTATGATTTATCCTTCTATCGAAAGAGCAACATATATCTTTTGACAAGATGGTAGATGAGAAAGAGAAAAAAAAAAATAGGAAAAAAAAAATTTGGATTTCAAGTGAAACTTTCTTATGAACAACAACAAAAAAAAGTTGCTTGTTTGCTTGTTTGTTTTCCCGGTTGTTGTTTTTTTCTTCTACCTAGCAGAATACATGATGAACAGGCCTTTAATTTTCAAAAGTGCATTATGATTAAATGTACTCATGGATATACAATTCATCTTCAAATGGTTCCGTTTCTTATTCCTAATGAAAATAAATGTGATTGTGGAGATTGTACATTTCCAGTGCTTTCATTTGAAGACATTCTATTTTCAGTAATCTAGTATTTTAAAGGGAACAGCATCAATGAACCAAAAGAGATTAATTAAAGTTATGTCTTTGATGAATTACAACATTTTAGGTGGGAATACAGAAACAAATCTAGTCCTTGGCTTTAAAGAAATTATAATAAACTCCACAACTGTTAGAAGTATATTTATACAGTAAGTAAAATGCGTTCTTGATGTCAGTAAGGCTTGCCAGATATCAGTGATTATTTCTAATAATTATACCAGGACAGAATACATTTAATTAAAGTTGTATTTAACCCAAAATCAAAAATGTATTAAATTGCCACTTACCAATCATTAGATGTGGTGGCTGCATCAGTTTTGTTTTCTTTAGCTTTTTTCCCCATTTTTCACCTGGTGTTCTGGCAGGTAACGCACCTCCTGTATTAGTGAGACTTAACTCTGGAGGAATCAGAAGAGGAGGCACAGCAGCATGGTGAAGCAGCATGGAAAATCTAGACTAAACACATTAAAGTCACACTCCAGCTTTTACTTTATACTCAGTTGCAGCAGACAGTTTTTTTTTTCCTTTTGGGATAAAAGGTTTGCATCTTGGATTGATTGTGTAATAAGGGCAAACAGGTCCTTCTAATTTGTCATTTTGTTTTGAGGTTATTTAAAATAAAATAACAAAGCTGGGTTTGCAACTGCTTTAATGCAAGTGGGCAGATGCCCTGTGTGTGCCCTGATTTTCTATTTGTTTTAAAGGGGCCCTGTAGAACCCAAGCTCAGTAGTCCCCCGGTCAGCAGATCCCCAGCTTAATGGTATCCCTGTACAGCAGGTCCCCAGCTTATTAGTACCTTTTGTTCAGCAGATCAACTGCTCAGTAGTACTCACATCTATGCTAATGTAGTAGCTAATGTAGTAACCCCTCGCTCTGCTGATCCCCTACTCAGTAGTAACCCCCAGCTCTGCTGATCTCCCCGCTCAGTGGTAACCTTCAGCCCTGCTGATCCCCCACTCAGTAGTAACACCTAGCTCTGCTGATCCCCCACTCAGTAAACAACCCCCAGCTCTGCTGATCCCCCCCACCAAAGTGTACCGCCTACCCCAACTAAGTCGGGGAATGAACAAGTCGGGGAATGAACAAGTCGGGGAAAGCGTCTTGGTAACCTGCAGCTCTGTTCCTCCTCTTTCTATGGTCCCCATGCTGCAGAGCACATGTGACATTGCTAGTTTCTCTTGCTCCTGTCTCCTAGCTCTGCTGATCCTCAGTCCTCTCCCTCCAGTCCCCACTCACATTCTGATGTAGAATTCCTTTGTTGCACACCATTTGTGACATCTGCTCTGCTCTGGTACGGACCATGCTTGCCTTTCTGATGCTCCACTCTGCACACCAGATGTGACGTCTGCATGAGACACTCCCAGAATATATACACATATACCGGAAGTGAACGCTGATGATATCTTTCTGAGAGCCAACTGTTGTCGTACAATATCAGAAACACACTAAAATCTCACGTAAAGTCTTCCCAGAAGAATGGAGGCTGTTATAGTCACAAAGTGAGGTGTGGGTTAGTGGAAAAATTGCTATATTTGGAATGGGTTATCTAAAAAGCTCATCTAGATATTATGGTCAGGTGTCCACAAACCTTTAACTATATACACTGAGCAAAATTATAAATGCAATACCTTTTGTGTTTGCCCCTATTTATCATGAGATGAACTCAAGGATCTACGGCTTTTTCTATGTACATAAAAGGGCCTATTTCCCTCAAATATTGTTCACAAATCTGTCTAAATCTGTGTTAGTGAGCACCTCTCCTTTGTCAAGATAATCCATCCACCTCACAGGTATGGCATATCAAGATGCTGACTAGACAGCATGATTATTGCACAGGTGTGCCTTAGGCTGGCCACAATAAAAGGCTCATGGCTGATGTTAACATTGTGGATCGAGTGGCCCATGGTGGCAGTGGGGTTATGGTATGGGCAGGCGTATGCTATGGACAACGAACACAGGTGCATTTTATTTATGGCATTTTGAATGCACGGAGATACTGTTACGAGATCCTGAGGCCCAATGTTGTGCCATTCATCCACGACCATCACCTAGTGTTGCAGCATGATAATGCACGACCCCATGTTGCAAGGATTGGTACACAATTCCTGGAAGCTGAAAACATCCCAGTTCTTGCATGGCCAGCATGCTCACCGGACATGTCACCCATGTTTGGGATGCTCTGGATCGGCATATACAACAGAGTGTTCCAGTTAGTGCCAATATCCAGCAACTTCGCACAGCCATTGAAGAGGAATGGACCAACATTCTACAGGCCACAATCAACAATCAACAACCCAATCAACTCACGCCGAAGGAGATGTGTGGCACTGTGTGAGGCAAATGGTTGTCACACCAGATACTGACTGGTTTTCTGACCCCCCCCCCCCCAATACAGTAAAACTGCACATTTTATGGCCTTTTATTGTGTCCAGCCAAAGGCACAACTGTGCAATAATCATGTTGTCTAATCAGCATCTGGATAAGTCACACCTGTGAGGTATATGGATTGTCTCAGCAAAGGAGAAGTGCTCACTAACACAGATTTAGGCAGATTTGTGAACAATATTTGAGAGAAATAGGCCTTTTGTGTACATAAAAAAAATTCATAGATCTTTGAGTTCAGCCCATGATAAATAGGGGCAAACACAAAAGTGTTGCATTTATCATTTTGTTTCAGTGTAGTATGTAAGCTAGAAATATGTTGCATTGCTTCTGAAAGCATAACCTGTTATCCAGTGAAAAGAGAGACATAATACACAGACATAATAGCCTTTTATGTGATAGATATTGCATTTATTTCCAATAAATCATTTTCCTCAGTAATAAACATATTTTGAAATGTAAAGTCCATCAGTGGGTCTATTAGCTTTAATTCTCAATGGAAATGTTTTCCCAGTGCTTCCTGGTCATACTTGCAATACCTCCAAAACAAAGCAAAGTTAATACTGAATAAAAGCCTCTCAAAAGCTGCAGGTGCTTCAAGCGAGCATTGTCATAGATTTCGATGGAGGCTTTGGAGAGGCTTTGAAGCACCAAGAAAGCGACATGGGGTATCATTTATGAAGTAAAACAAAAGCAACATGTAAACAGGATGGTAAGCTCACTATTTTATTTAGTGACAGGGGCTTTGATTGGCATTTAGAGTGCTTTACCACTTAAGGACCCGCTCATGTACATATACATCGGTACTTTAAAGATGGATATCTCGGTAACGGCAGCAGCTGCTGCCACAACCGAGATATCCATCTTGTCTTTGAGCGGTCCTGTAAAAGATAACGGTGGTCTCCGCGGCGGATTCGCCGCAAGATCACTGTTATCAGCAGCAGGAGAGGGGGCCCCCTCCCGCCCCTCTCCCGCACCCTCCGCCACTTACTGAAGCCGTCGGCAGCGGCGGAGGCAATCGGTCCTTTCCCCTGCTCGGCTGGGATACGAGTGAGGGCAAGATGGCCCCCACCCGTCTCCATAGCATAGCAGGGCGGAAGCGACGTCAAAACTTCACTTCTGCAGAATGGCACCATCCTAATCGGTGCGATGCCGCATCTGCAGCGCTGCCGCATCTGCAGCGCTGCACCGATTTCAAAATGTAGTTTCTGCGATTTCGGCCCATGATTTACATTGACATCTGTGCAGAAACTGTACAGATGTCTCTGTAATTGTGGCCAAAATCGGGACTGACAAGGCGGAGTGAAATCGTGCGAGTTCAGCTGAACTCGCACGGCTTCATTCCTGCAGCCCAGTGTGAACCTGGGCTTAGTGTAAGGCCTCGTACAGACGAGGGATCAAAATCCACGCGGAAAACATCCGCGGTCATGTGTCGCGCCGTCGCCGCGACTATGATGCGGCGACGTGCGCGACGCTGGAAGGTAAACACTTCCACGCATGCGTCGTATCATTACGACGCATGCGAGGGATGGGAGCGGACGGACTGATCCGGTGAGTCTGTACAGACGACCGGATCAGTGCGCTGGACTGGATCCCAGTGGATAGATTTTGTAGCATGCTACAAAATTTTTATCCGCTGGGAATCCGTCGGCTGGATTTTTATCCGCCGGGAAATGTCCGCTCAGACGTACAGACGACTGGATCTATCTGCTGGAACTGATCCGCGGATCAATCCCAGCGGATAGATCTGGTCGTCTGTACGAGGCCTTAGATTTGCGGGCCAGGTTTGCAAGATAACTGAAATACATCACAGGTGATATCATTTGCTGCTCAGTGATTGCAGTATTCTAGTCTACATCTCACCAAGGTAATACATAAAATCTGGCCTGTTAGTGGGTTCTGAGGACAGGAATTGAGAACCACTGGTGTAAGTACATGAATGTTATCAGCCTCTTGTACATCTATGTAAACCATGTACAGCAATGCTGGAGTATTAGAGGAAGCAGCAGTTCAAGGAGCCAATATTAGCAACACTGAGATGGAAAAAAAGTTTACACCCTTTAGAATTTTGTTGGGCTACTGCACTGAATTTGTTGGTTCTTGCTCCCAATATTTCTGAGCCCAAAACTAAGGTCTGAGTGTCCCTACTGAACACTAGGGATGAGTTCCGGCATGTTTGCACACTCCACGTGCAGAGCCCGCCAGGAAGTCGGCACTTCGCTGCGCTAATCACAGGCAGTGAGACATTTTCCAATCTCTGCAGCTACGCATAGGAACAATGTCTCCCTGCCTGTGATTAGCGCAGCGCAGTGCCGACTTCCTTGCAGGCTCTGCACGTGGAGTGTGTGAAGACGCCAGAGCTCATCCCTACTGAACACTCCTTTCTCAGTGCACCTCCTCCCTGACCACTACACCCATCACACTGACATACACAAGGCAGAGGAGTTTTATAGTAGGACTTGGCTGAGCCTGATGGGGAACTGAGAGACTAGTTCTCCGTCAGGTCTGCCTTGCTGTTGAGAGTAAACCCATGGCAGGGGGCAGATACATAGCCACTATGCAGTTCAATAGTTGCTTTTGAATCCATTGCTGTCAGTCATCTGCTGTCAATTAAAACCATTGCAGACCTGATGAGGAACCAGCCTTTCAGTTTCCCATCAGACTTTGCCCACTAAGTGACTAAAATCATTATCGATATAAAGGCATTCGCATATATGGATAATGACATCACCACTATTTCAGATCCTTTGTTTAGCTTTAGGCTGGAGAAATCTCCTGGCAGACAGGTGAATGGGGCTTGGAATAGATCCTTGTGTGGGAAGCTGTCACATTCATGATAAATTCATGCTTGCAGGAATGTACACTAAGCTGCGAAAATACAGCTCATTTTACTTTCCGTCACAGTGCTTGTGTGCCAGGATGACTGCACTCCTGCTTATGCCCAACAATGTCATCCCATAACAGCTATTGAAAATGCCCACAGCCCAGAAGAAGTCAGACAGATGATGCCTGCACTGGCAAGGGATGATAGACATTTGAAGCATAAGTAAACTACTGTAGCCTAAGGTGGAAAAGGGTCAGCATGATTGTGCTTTTATTATTAAAGTGGATGTAAACCCGAAAATGTTATTTACATTTTTTGATGTCACAATGTACAGTATAAGATTTCCTATCATCTGTGCCCAGCCTTGCCACACAGAGTTAATCTAGGTCTGAGCAATCCTCTTTTATTGTTCAGTGAAATAAAACGGACTTACAGAGAAAAACCTTAGTCTGTTCCGCCCCCTTGCTGTGAATGACAGGTTATTTACATATCTCATGCACTAGCCTGGAGAAAGGCATTATTTTTCAATTCCCACCCCCACTCCTTTTCTGAAGTCATGTGGTTACTTTTCTGGATTTTGACTGGATGTTAGTGATCATAGCAGAATTTAGTGTAAGGGGAGCGTAGAGGTGGGCAGGGAGTTGACCGACATCACAACTCCACCCACCGAGCTCCAGACAACAGATCCACCCACGGAATCTGCAGTTTTTCAGTTCTTATAACAGACAAAGGGGAAACATTTGACAGATAAGGATACATGCAGGAGGCATCTATATCCTTATAGATCAGCACTATGGCAGTAGTTTAGAAAGGATGAGATTGGGTTTACATCCACTTTAATTATTCTAGGAGGGGTTTAACTTCAGTTTTACCTGATCATTTTGGCATTTTATTCAGGTCCCAAACTTGCAAACAAATATTGACACAACGAAAAATACATATTTTAAAGGATTTCTTTCTCTGTAAAAAGTGTGTTATTTGCATTGTTAAAAGAGCAGAATGGAGACATATAGGTAGATTCAGAAAGAGTTAGGCCGGCTTATCAGTAGATAAGCCGACCTAACTCAGAATCTATGCCGACTTATGTTTAAGTGTATTCTCAAACAGAGATACGCTTAAACATATCTAAGATAGGACGGCTTGCGCCGTCCTATCTTAGGTTGCAATATTGAGGCTGGCCGCTAGGTGGCGCTTCCATTGCGGTCGGCGTAGAATATGTAAATTAGTAGATACGCCGATTCACGAACGTACGCCTGGCCGACGCAGTACATTTACGCTGTTTACGTTAGAGATAGGCCGCCTAAAGTTAGAGCTGGGCCCTAGGTGGCGTTGCAAATGTTAAGTATGGCCACCGTTCCCACTTCGAAATTCGAAATGTTTACGTTGTTTGCGTAAGTCATCCGTGAATAGGGATTTACGTAGTTTACGTCCACGTCGAAATCAATAGGCCCGTGCGGCGTACGTAGCCGCAATGCACACTGGGAAACGTAAGGTCAAGCCCCATTGACATAAAACACGCCCCCTTACACACATTTGAATTAGGCGCCCTTCCGCCCGCCCGCTCTAGGCTACGCCGCCGTAACTTAGCAGGCAAGTACTTTGAGAATCAAGTACTTGCCTCGCTAACTTACGGCGGCGTAGCCTAAACACGCTAAGCTACGCCGCCGCAAGTTTACACCAATGTCTCTGAATCTACCTAATAGAATGTCCTTTCTTTCTATTTGTACCAATAGGGTAAAACATAACCAATAGTTCCTTTTGTCTCATGCCACTCTCAGTACATAGTATATCTCCATGTTCATGGCTTGCGGAATGTTGGCTGGACAATGGGGGCACCACCAGTGAGTCTGGGAGAACATACTGTGCACACAACATTAGGAGGGGCTTTCAGGGACATTTTTTACCCCATTTTGATACCCATAATAGGGATCCAAATGAAATTACATTTGCATGGATGGAAAATCTGAACCCCCCACTAAAGTGGATGTACTGTAACAAGAGGAAAGCAATCTCTAAAAGAAATACTTTATGAACTGTGTACATATGCCCCCACGGATTAAATATAGAATGATATATTCATTGTTTTACTGATATAAATAAACATTATTTTTCATTATTTTTTATTATTTAAAGTTATTGATTGTATTGGTATTTACACACATATTTGTATATAATTGGACCTTCTATGCTGCACTTTATATTTGTGCACTTTAAAAATTATTTAGTATACATGAGGATTTTAATGGGATCACACATAACTATGGATGGGATCCATACATAAGATTGTTACACAACTGTTATAAATGTTCAGTAAATTATATGTAGCAATATAAACTATATTATATTGTATTCTGGTTACTTTGCACATTGATTTAAATTTGTAGTACATAGTTTATTTTGTATTTAATGTGTATGTAATTTACACTATAATAAACACCGCCCTGGTGATGGCCTTGCAGGTGTTGACCCAGGGGGGGGGCAAGCCTGGACGAGGTACTGCAACACAGGTAGAATCTCGCTGCGGAGTACCAGTGTTTTCCCTTCGATGGTAAGTTCTCTGTGGCTCCAAAGTCCAAACTTCTGTCTCATCTTAGCCAGTCTTTCCTCCCAGGACTTCAGGGCTGCGCCCTCCTCTCCAAACCATACTCCGAGGATCTTGATGAAGTCCGTTTTGATGTTGAACGGTATGGGTGCAGAAGAAGGCAGGAACCACTTTCCGAAGAGCATGACTTCCGACTCCCCGCAGTTGACCTTTGCCCCTGAAGCTTGGCCGAAATCCTCACACGTCTGGACGAGTGTGTCGATGGAGCACCGGTCGGCACAGAACACCGTCACGTCATCCATGAAGAGCGAGCACTTGACCTCCCGTCTTTCCGGTCCTGGTGCGGTGATCCCTCTGATCTCTGGGTTCCATCTAATGCTTCGGGCGAAAAGCTCTATACAGCAAACAAAAAGCAGAGGTGAGAGAGGGCAGCCTTGTCTGACCCCAGAAAAAATTGAAAAGGGGTCAGTTTTCCAGCCATTTACCAACACCAAACTACAAATGTCCTTATACATAACATTCACATACGAACAAAACAGTTCCCCAAGACCAAACCTGTGCAGGGTTCTGCACATAAACTCATGGGAGACACAGTCAAAGGCCTTCTCCTGGTCAAGACTGACCAGGGCCGCGTGCACACGGCAGCCATGAATGTACTGGACCGTGTCCCAGACAAGCACAAGGCTGTCCGCAATCCTTCTGCCAGGAATGCCACAAGTTTGATCCGGGTAGATGATCTGTCCGATGACAGATTTCAGCCTGTTGGCCAAAACCTTGGCGAGGATTTTGTAGTCCACGTTCGAAAGAGAGATTGGACGCCAATTTCTCAGGTCCGATCTCTCCCCTTTGCGCTTATACAAAATCGTGATCATCCCCTCTCTCAGTGATGGAGGCATTCTACCCTCCACCACCATCTCCTCAAACAGCTCAAGCAAGTCCGGGCCCACGAGGTCCCACAGGGCTACATAGAGCTCAACTGGGAGACCATCGCAACCCGGGGTCCTGCCTTGCCATAAAGGATCTAGCGGCAGAGTGCAGCTCCTCCAAGACCAGAGGGGTGTTGACGGTCGATGAACCTGCAGGATCAATTTTGTTAGTGATACCTGACAGAAACCTGTCGGCTGCATCCATGTCTGTTTCTTTCGGGGAGTAGAGGTTGGTGTAGTAGTCTTCGACTACCTGCATTACAGCCTTCTTTGCCTTCTGGAGCGTTCCAGTCTCGTCACGCAGCTTTGACAAGGGAGTGTTTACCGAGTGAAGTTTTTCCGAAAAAGAAAGCATTACACTTCTCATCCTTCTCAAGATTCTCCACCTTGGCACGGAAGACAATGTGCCTGGATTCTTCCTCAAAGTACCCTTTCAGGCTCTTCTTGGTGTCCTCCAGGTCCTGCCTAACGTCCCAGCCACAGTGGTGAAGGTCCTGCAGGGACTGCAACTGACAGTCTCCTGAGTTCCTTCTTCCTGGCAGACACTTGTTGGCGTCCCCTTACCTGAAAGAAGCTGCACAGCTTAACTTTCACTAACTCCCACCAATCACTTACCTTACTGAAGAATCTCTTTTCCTCCATCCAGGAGGCATAGGCCTCCCGGAGTTCCCCCATCAATTTCTCATTTTCCAGCAGCGTGCTATTCAGCTTCCAGGAGCCTGGTCCGTGGGCAAAGTCCTCGCCAAGTTCACCCCGAAAGTGAATAGCCCTGTGGTCAGAGAAACAGCAGGGGATCATGGAGAACTCACAATGCTTGACTGCTCTTTAAGTGAGCACAAAGTCAATCCTGGAACGCACAGATCCATTGAGTTGGCTCCACAAATAATTCACAGTACCTTTCCCTATGGATCCCACAGCGTCCTGCAGGGAAGCCTCCAAGATCATCTCTTTGAGCAGCCTAGAGGTAGAATCACATTTTGCGTACATACTGGAGCTGTGCCCATCCTCCTCTATCGGACAGTTAAAATCACCGCCAATCACTACTGGTCTGGTGGTGACGAGTTGCGTCCGCAGGGTCTGGAAAAGTTCCAGCCACGCACTCTTATCTGGGGGGGCGTACACGTTGATGAGCCTAATTGGCTCTCCCGCCCACTAGCCATCTATGACCAAAAGATGGCCACAGACTAGCTCATGGATCGAGTCGACCGTGAAGCGCCCACCCCTGACAAGAATGGCTACCCCTGTAGATTTACAATTGCCACCCCTGGACCAGTAGGAGGGACCAAGGGTCCACTGAGAGGTCAGATGAGTATACCTTCTCAAAGGAGGAAGGGCGCACTCCTGGAGCATGTAGACATCACTCTGATGAGTGTAAAGAAAAGTCAGCACCGCTTGCCTTCTAGAGGTATCCTTAATACTCCTCACATTAATGTAAAATATTGAGATCTCAGCCATAATGAAAAAGGGTATGAGGTCTAGTCCGCAAGGGGCCGAACTTACCTCCCCGAAGGGGGGGGGGGTGACTCCTCCATTCCCTCAGCTGCCTGTTCTTTGTTCTGGGTTAGACCCAGTTCCTCCAGGACTTTGTCAATCATCTGATTGAGGTTGACGGTGGAGTTAGGTACGGTGTCGGCCATAATCTCCTCTTCATCTTCCTCACCTGCAGACTCCAGGTCCTCCACTACTTGCCCTGGTCCAGCGCTTCAACGGTGCAGAACCTCTGGAGGTATGTCCCTGCTTTGGGTATGGGGGTTCCGCATGGCCACTGTCACCCACTTCTCATCATGTGTTATAGGGCAGTTCGCGATGAACTTCCGGAAAGGGGATTTAGGGCCACTGGTCTTTACCATCTCCCAGTATCTTCTGCAGACTTGGAACGACCCAAAGGTGATGAAGAAGATTCCTCTTGCGAAGGACTGCACTGCACTTTCAATCCATTTTTTTTTTTGCAGTACCATACTGTATTGTTTTATGTTCCCAGGATGATCATCCTGGGAACATAAAACAATACAGTATGGTACTGCAAAAAGAAAAAAGGATTGAAAGAGTCATCATTCTAACCTATATGAGCCATGGTATATGGGAGTGGATCAGCAGGCTGCCGTTG
This sequence comes from Rana temporaria, assembly GCF_905171775.1. Taxonomy (NCBI): domain Eukaryota; kingdom Metazoa; phylum Chordata; class Amphibia; order Anura; family Ranidae; genus Rana; species Rana temporaria. The sequence goes on from NC_053492.1 coordinate 160,922,638, forward strand.
GGAGTATTTACACAGAGGCTTTAATACAAGCCCTCCTAAGGTAAGGGGCTGGAACACACTATTCTCCAGACACTGGGGTAGATTCAGGAACAATTTCCGCCGGTGTAGACTGAGATGCGCGGCGTAAATGCCAATTTGCGCCGGCGTATCTCCGCGCCGTATTCAGCAAACAATATTACGCTGTAACGTAGATTTTTTTTTTTTCGTTTGGACCTTTCCACGCCGGTGCGGCGTGGGCGCCCATTTACGCTGGACTGAACTAGCGCGGCCCTGGTTTTTCTATTTTAAATATGCAAATGAGGGAGTTGGTCCGATTCAGCAAATTACGAATTGCCGGCGCAGGCTACTCCCGGTGCGTGTAACTCTGGTTTGCAGCGGAAAGTTACCCTTTATAAAGCAGGGGTAACTTTACACCACACTTGCACAGGTCATTTGGAGAGCAGATAAAACCACATCGCTACAGACGAACTGAGCTGCAAGTACACTTGCTGGACAACACCTGTGTGCCATCATGCCAGGGGCAGCCGTGGTCCTTGCACTTCTGCGTCGACGGGCACGTAGGAGGGAACAGGAGATAATCTTCCGCACACGCATTAATGTTTTTGGCATGGGGGACGCAGAGGTGTATCGCACCTACAGGTTCAGCCGTGAAGCCATACTGGAAATCACCAGATTCCTGCAGGATGACCTCACAAGCCCCACACTCCGCACACATGCAGTGCAGCCACTGGTGAAGGTATTAGCCACACTTTATTTCTTGGCCACTGGTTCTTTTCAAAGGACAAGTGCACTGTCGGCTGGGATGTCACAACCCACCGTGAGCAGGTGTGTTCACCAGGTGATACCAGCAATATTGAGACACATGTCCCACCTCTTCATAAAACCCTCCCAGGAGGTCCAGCGGATGAAGACAATGCAAGATTTTTATGCAATTGATAGATTTCCTGGCACAGTGGGTGCAATTGATTGTACACATGTGGCACTTCAGCCCCCCCGTGACATCGAGCACATTTATTGTAATCGAAAGCACTGGCATTCGATTAATGTGCAGATTATAGTAGGTGCCCAAGGACTAATATGGCACGTCCGTGCCAAACACCCCGGCTCGTGCCATGATAGCTTTATTTATCGTCATAGCAACATCCCAGATGAATTTGACCAGAACGTCTACGGGGACAGCTGGCTGGTTGGTGAGTGACATGGGTGTCAGGTATGACTGTCCCCCCCCATGATATAGACATCACGAGGGGCACATGCATGAGTAACATCCTCCTGTCTTTTCCCTTACAGGTGATGCAGCATATGCACTTGGACCACATATGATGACCCCATTCCGGAACCCCCAAACCCCAGGAGAGAAGAGATACAACCTAGCCCATGCACGGACCCGTGGAGTTGTGGAGCGAACATTTGGTCTGCTGAAATCTCGTTTTCGCTGCCTGGATAAGTCTGGGGGGACCCTATTATATTCCCCTGAATTTGTTTGCAAAATTATCGGGGCTTGTTGCATTCTCCATAACTTTGCAGTGAGAAGGGGCCTGGAGATTGAGCTACGTGAGGACCTGACCCCCCAACCACATAATCCCCCCTGCCAGAGGCTAACCCGTCTGCTGAAGGAAGAGCAGTCAGGAGTCGCCTCGTCGAACGTTATTTTTCACGATTAAATTAATGTTAATGGATGCATGCACATCACTGTGGTCCCTAACACATACACCCCACATTCACACAGAATTGGATTAGACCGAAGTACCACCCATGGTACTAGGGAGCAGCAACGCCGCGCCAAGGCTCCAATTATGTTGCTGTCCATTCATACATCTTTATGAATAAATCATGCACTAACTCCCGTGTGCATATAAAATAATAAATAATTCTCATAACTTGAGAAAATAAAAATAAATTTTTGCAAAACATGAGTAAAATGGAAAAAATATTCTCATAACCTGAGTAGAAAAATAAATTTTTTTAAATAACATGACTATAAAAAAAATAATAAAAAAAAAAACCTGAGTATAATTAAATTTAACCAAAATCAACGGCCCTGTCGTGGGCTCTTTCTTGGCCCTCGGCTCCTGGGGCGCAGTTGCCTGCGGCGAGCCGGGGCTGGTGGGGCCGGGGCTGGTGGGGCAGGGGGTGGTGGAGCCGGGGCTGGTGGGGCAGGGGGTGGTGGGGCAGGGGGTGGTGGAGCCGGGGCTGGTGGGGCAGGGGCTGGTGGGGCCGGGGCTGGTGGGGCCGGGGCTGGTGGGGCAGGGGGTGGTGGTGGTGGTACCTCCCCCAGTCTCTCCCTAGCTGCATCCCTGCCCTCCATTGCCACGGCTAACCTATTAAGGTAGATATTAGTTGCAGCCTGCATCCGCAGCCGGCGGGTCACATTGCTGCGCTGCTGGCGCCATGTCAGCCTCCCCTCCTCTCTTACTGCACCTGCCAGGCTGCGGACCTCTGCCACCAGCTCGCTTGTGGTGGCCTGAAGCTCACCCAGAGACGTGAGAAGGGCTGCCCCGTTACCCACCACGTCCTGGAGGCTGTCGTTTATTAGTAAACTCTGGCCTGCCTGCTGAGTAATGGCCTCCTTCATTGCCAGAGTGCAGGCAGCCTGGCTCTCTGCAGAGGACTCCAGGCTAGCAGCAACCCGTGAGAGATCCCCCGCAAGAGACCCCATATAGCGGGTCTGTTTAGTTTGGTCCCTTGCCAGAGACACCTCCAGCTCGTCATGGACTCTCCTCCTTTTTTGACGAGCCATCCTTGGGGCAGGAGTAGATTGAGGACGGCTGGAGGGGCTTGGGTCCTGTGAGGGCCCGGCCTGGGAGGGGCTTGGGTCCTGTGAGGGCCCGGCCTGGGAGGGGCTTGGGTCCTGTGAGGGCCCGGCCTGGGAGGGGCTTGGGTCCTGTGAGGGCCCAGCCTGGGAGGGGCTTGGGTCCCTAGGTGGGGAATCCCTGATAGGGCTAGAGAGCCCTGAGGGGGTAAATGTCATGAGGGGGGAGGTGGGGGAGGGGTCAGGAATGGGGGTCTCCAAAAATAAAATAAACGTTTCCTCCTCCTCTTCTACGGGCTGCTCCTCCACCACTTCCTCCACCACAGAGGTAGGGGCAGTCTCCACCCTGGATGTGGTGGGTCGGTCGGCAGCCGATGATGGCCCAGCTCCATCCTGCACATCTGTGGAGGACACAAAACATTCAGATGTTGGTGGACCCACACAATTGTCACTTGTTCCCTCCCCCCCACACACACATGCAACACACCAGAAAGAAGAGAAAACACGCTTACCTGTCCTCAAGGGCTGCTCTCCAGAATCAAACCCATCCAGGCCCTCCACCACCGAACGATCTAGGAACCTGGCCACCACAAGGTCCTCTGATGTCAATGTAATTTTTTTTGCTGGCCCACCACCTGTTCCCCTGGCATGTTTACGCATTGCCACCAACTTGTCTTTAACCAGTTTGCGCAAATCATTAATTTTTTTTCTGATATGTTTGGGCTGCCTCTCCGCAACCCCCAAAGCATTGACCTGGTTAGTAATGATGGCAAAAATTCGCTCTTTATCAGATTTGCCAGTGTGCCCACTCTGTGGCCCATAGAGGCGGTCCCCATGTTGGGAGAGCCCCTCAATAATTACTGCCCTCTCCTCAGGGCTAAAGTTGGTCATCCGGCCACCTGTTGCTTCTTCAGCAGACATAATAATGCACAGACAATAGCAAGAGCAATAGCAAATTACCTAGCAGTTGATAAAATTGCTTGGGAACATTTGCACCTGTAGGGCGGAACTCTGGTCTGATTTATGGCCTGGGTGTAGGCAGTGGGCCGGCGTAGCGCAGGTGTCACGCCGGGGGGCAGTTCTGAGCATGGGCAGATTGGGGCATTTGCCCCAGGGAGCACACTGCGCATGCGCGGCCGACTCTGCGCCCCGCCGTGACCCCTGCGCCACGCTCCCCGCTTCATTAGCATAGGGAGCCACCCATTTAATTCTACCCCGCCTTACGCCGCGCTACGCCGCCTTACGCCGTGTAAAATCCGCCACGCCGGGGCAAGAGACAGGAAAAAAGTTTCCTGAATCACTAGCATGCCTCTCTGCGCTGCTCCGGCGCAGTGTAAAAAAGATGCACTGCGCCGGACCAAAGATCCGCTGATGTTCCTGAATCTGGCCCACTGTGGGAAGCCTGAAGGTGATATTTACAAGCACGATTGCACGTTCAGCATCAAGCACTCAAGTTATGCTTTATGGATTCATTGGAGCACCCTTTTCACTTTAGAACTATTATTGATTAATTTTTTCTTTGGACTTTTAAAGAATATCTTTTGCACGGATTGTGCATTGGACACTTTGAACACTGCACTTTATTTTGATTGATTAATTGTTATCTTATTGACCTTTTTTGCACAATATTATTTTGTTCATGCCCACCTGCGCATGCTACTTATTTGTCTATTTTTTATATTTTTTATATTTTACATTTTGTGGAACTTTTGTTCATTATTTCACATATTTTTGCACTATGCACTTTTAATTGGATGAAGCACCTTTGGATTTTTACACTATTTATCTGCATTTTATATATATATTATTATTATCATTCGTAGTGATTGTACATCTACATTGTGCTGAGGTTGGCACAGTTGTTTTTTACTTTATTAGGGACCTATTATTTACCACTCTCATGACTTACCACATTAATCCTTAATGTTGGGTGGTCATTCCCTGGATGTACTTTTGAGTGGAACACATTTAGACCCACAGCAGGTGGAGGATTGACCTATTAGCCATTTGGATTTACATCTTTGTTGTGTGGTATATTATTTATTAACAGGATATTGTTTTTATTTGGGCAAGCGCCACTACACCCACCCTTGTTTCGTTTACTGTCAGTGCGTGAGCACTATTAGTCGCGGCTGCTGCTCATTAGTTGTAATTTTATTTACTTTAGCCTAGTTTGCCCGTGGGTAGGTTGATTTGCGCATTAGTTCCCCCCCTTTTTACATTTCACTTTTATTGTTTCACTTTTAGCATTATTAAATTCACTGCTCCTGAAAAAACTTTAGTTTTTAAAACTTTTTTTTGCATTGATACATGTCCCCTGGGACAGGACCCAGGTCCGCAAACACTTTTTAGGACAATAACTTGCATATTAGCTTTTAAAATTAGCACTTTAGATTTCAAGCGTTCGAGTCCCATAGACTTTAATAGGGTTCTAAAGTTCACACAAACGTTTGGTGTGTTCGCAAGTTCTGGTGCGAACCGAACAGGGGGGTGTTCAGCTCATCCTTAGCTGTGACTTGTAGTGCCTGTTTCCAGTTTTTTACATTAAAGTTACGTTAGATTGGAGTGTGGCTGTCCTGATCATCTTTTGTTCTTATTTGTCATATGATGTCCTGGGATTCCTGGCATTGTGGAGAGAGCGCGTTCTGCATCCCTGTAGACCCGATGCGCGTGCCCGGCGGCCGTGATGTCTTCCAGGCACCCGCGATTTCTCATCAAATAGCAGGGATGTGGATCTGTGTGTGTAAACATACAGATCCACGTCCTGTCAGGGGAGAGGAGAACTGATCGTATGTTCCTTGTATATAGGAACAACAATCGGTCTCCTCTCATCAGTCCCCTCCCTCACAGTTAGAATCACTCCCTAGAACACACAATTAACCCCTTGATCGCCCCCTAGTGTTAACCCCTTCCTTGCCAATAGTGATGGACGAACATCCGACGGGACGGTTCGCGAACGCTAACCGCGAACGATCGCAAATGTCCGCGAACCGCAAGTTCGCTTCGGGCCCCATTGACTTTAATGGCAGGCGAATATTAAAAACCTTCAGGTCATATTTGCAGCCACAAAATACTTACTAGCTGTGCACAAATAGTCCCACAACATGGACACTGACCTACCAGAAGTATTAAGTGAAAAACCGGATACATAAGTAAGTGCCGGCCATTACATGCCCCAAAAATTAGCTGACAGGCATTTACCTGACAGCAAACAACCTTGCATTCTGTGGCTGGTGATACATTAGGCATTCACCGGATACAGAAGTAAGTGTCGGCCATTACAGGCCCCAAAAATTAGCGCACGACCACAGGCATTCACCGGAGAGCAAACAACTTTGTATTCTGTGGCTGGTGGTACATTAGGCATTCAATGGATACAGAAGTAAATGTCGGCCAATACAGGGCCACAGGCATTCACCGAACAGCAAACAATTTTGGCCCGGATTCACATACATTGGCACATATTTATGCCAGCGTAGCGTATCTAATATACGCTACGCCAACGTCGCGCAGAGAGGCAATCACCGAATTCTCAAAGCACTTGCCTCCAAACTGCACTGGGTTCCCTCGGCGTAAGCCGTCATAGCTGGAAGTGGGCGTGAGCCATGCTAATGAGGCGTGACCCCATGCAAATGATGAGCCGAATGCCATACAAGTACTTAAAATGAACGGCGCATGCGCCGTCCCATGGACGTATCCCAGTGCGCATGCTCAGAATCACGTCAGAACAACTCCCTAAGATACGACGGATCACTTCCTATGACGTGAACGTAACCTACGCCCAGCCCTATTCACGTACTACGTAAACGATGTAAAATACGAAGGCTGTGTTCCCTGGTCTATACCTTTGCATGGGTTGCGCCTCATATATGGGAAATAACTTTACACTGGATGTACAACTTACGCAAACCGCGTATATTATGCGCCAGGCGCAAGTACGTTCGTGAATCGGCGTATCTCCCTCATTTGCATATGTGCATAGAAAATCAATAGGAGCGACAAATGCGCCCAGCCTAAATACAGTAGGTGTTTGTGATATTGTGTTTTTAGCACGACAGCATCGCGCTGATTCTCGGCGACATGGTGCCGAGATCTCGCACTCACTGGAATAGTGACAGCACATCCCAGCAAGCGCGTCATAGAAGCGACGGGAGATCCGACTTGGATTCCCGCCAATTCTACACGTGTGCGGCGTTTGTTATGAATCCTGAGGGGGAAGTCCCCGCCGGATTTTAAATAAAAATCCGGCATGGGTTCCCCCCTCAGGAGCATACCGGGCCCTTAGGTCTGTTATGGGTTGTAAGGAGAGCCCCCCTACGCCGAAAAAAACGGCGTAGGGGGTCCCCCTACAATCCATACCAGACCCGTATCCAAAGCACGCTACCCGGCCGGCCAGGAAGGGAGTGGGGACTAGTGAGCGCCCCCCCCCTCCTGAGCCGTACCAGGCTGCATGCCCTCAACATGGGGGGGTTAGGTGCTCTGGGGCAGGGGGGCGCACTGCGGTCCCCCCACCTCAGAGCACCCTGTCCCCATGTTGATGAGGACAGGGCCCCTTCCCGACAACCCTGGCCGTTGGTTATCGGGGTATGCGGGCGGGAGGTTTATCGGAATCTGGGAGCCCCCTTTAATAAGGGGGCCCCCAGATACCGGCCCCCCACCCTAAGTGAATGGATATGGGGTACATCGTACCCCTAACCATTCACCTGTAGGAAAAATGTCAAAGTTAATAAACACACCACACAAGGGTTTTTAAAATAATTTATTTTTCTGCTCCTGAGGCTCCCCCTGTCTTCTTTATTAGCTCTTTTACCAGGGGGAGCTTCTTCTTTGACGTCTTCGGGTGGGTGGGGGCCGCCATCTTGTTCTCTTCCACCGCCGGGGGGGGTCGCTTTTAAAAAAGCCCCCACCCCCCGGCGGGTTTCCTCCGGCGTCTTTGGCGGGGGGGCTTCTTCTTTTCCGCTATCCCGACGGGTCTTCTCAACTCTCCGGGGGTCTCCTTCTATGTTCGCCGCTCTCCGCTGTTGACTCGGCGCACCCCGGTTCTTCCTCTCGCTGTCCGGTGCCTTCTTCTTCCGTGCTGTACGTCTTCTTCTCCTTCCGTGCTGTGAGTTCTTCTTCCGTGCTGTGACGTCATATTCTTCACTTCTCTTCTTCTCCCGATGTTGACACGTCGCCTTTCCTCGCTGCAATGACGGGTGCGCGGCTTGCATCGGATTTATATAGACCTCACAATCCCATCATGCTCTGGTACCTACCCATGTGATACCTACCCACGTGGGTAGGTACCAGAGCATGATGGGATTGTGAGGTCTATATAAATCCGATGCAAGCCGCGCACCCGTCATTGCAGCGAGGAAAGGCAACGTGTCAACATCGGGAGAAGAAGAGAAGTGAAGAACATGACGTCACAGCACGGAAGAAGAACTCACAGCACGGAAGGAGAAGAAGACGTACAGCACGGATGAAGAAGGCACCGGACAGCGAGAGGAAGAACCGGGGTGCGCCGAGTCAACAGCGGAGAGCGGCGAACATAGAAGGAGACCCCCGGAGAGTTGAGAAGACCCGTCGGGATAGCGGAGAAGACCCGTCGGGATAGCGGAAGAAGAAGCCCCCCCGCCGAAGACGCCGGAGGAAACCCGCCGGGGGGTGGGGGCTTTTTTAAAAGCGACCCCCCCCGGCAGTGGAAGAGAACCAGACGGCGGCCCCCACCCACCCGAAGACGTCAAAGAAGAAGCTCCCCCCCGGTAAAAGAGCTAATAAAGAAGACAGGGGGAGCCTCAGGAGCAGAAAAATAAATTATTTTAAAAACCCTTGTGTGGTGTGTTTATTAACTTTGACATTTTTCCTACAGGTGAATGGTTAGGGGTACGATGTACCCCATATCCATTCACTTAGGGTGGGGGGCCGGTATCTGGGGGCCCCCTTATTAAAGGGGGCTCCCAGATTCCGATAAGCCTCCCGCCCGCATACCCCGACAACCAACGGCCAGGGTTGTCGGGAAGGGGCCCTGTCCTCATCAACATGGAGACAGGGTGCTCTGAGGTGGGGGGGCCGCAGTGCGCCCCCTGCCCCAGAGCACCTAACCCCCCCATGTTGAGGGCATGCAGCCTGGTACGGCTCAGGAGGGGGGGCGCTCACTCGTCCCCACTCCCTTCCTGGCCGGCCGGGTAGCGTGCTTTGGATACGGGTCTGGTATGGATTGTAGGGGGACCCCCAACGCCGTTTTTTTCGGCGTAGGGGGGCTCTCCTTACAACCCATAACAGACCTAAGGGCCCGGTATGCTCCTGAGGGGGGAACCCATGCCGGATTTTTATTTAAAATCCGGAGGGGACTTCCCCCTCAGGATTCATAACAAACGCCGCACACGTGTAGAATTGGCGGGAATCCAAGTCGGATCTCCCGTCGCTTCTATGACGGCTCTGTCTCCATCGTGGCAAGCCAGCTCGGCGCTGGCTCCCGCGATGGGGCTCGTAGGTGGTCAATCTCGCCGAGAAAGGGAGCGAGATTGACACAATGTCGCGTGCACCTACTGTATTCGCCCACGACACAACGGCGTAGGCAAGTTACGTCAGTCGTAGGAAGTCTATTTTTAGGCGTATCTCAGATTGTGGGCACGGCGCATAGATACGATGGCGCATAGTTACACTTACTCGGCCTATCTCGAGATACGTCGGCGTAAGTGCTTTGTGAATCCGGGCATATGTATTCTGTGGCTGGTGGTACATTAAGCCATTCACCGGATACAGAAGTAAGTGTCGGCCATTACAGGCCCTTAAAATTAGCCCACAGGCGTTCACCTGACAGCAAACAACCTTGTACTCTGTGGCTGGTGGTACATTAGGCATTCACCGGATACAGAAGTAAGTGTCGGCCATTACAGGCCCCAAAAATTAATGCACGGCCACAGGCGTTAACCGGACAGCAAACAACTTTGTAGTCTGTGGCTGGTGGTACATTAGGCATTTAACGGATACAGAAGTAAGTGTCGGCCATTATAGGCCCCAAAAATTAGCCCACGGCCACAGGCGTTCACCGGACAGCAAACAACTTTGTATTCTGTGGCTGGTGGTACATTAGGCATTCAACAGATACAGAAGTAAGTGTCGGCCATTACAGGCCCCAAAAATTATCCCACGGCCACAGGCTTCACCAGAGAGCAAACAACTTTTTATTCTGTGGCTGGTGGTACATTAGGCATTCACCAGATACAGAATAAAGTGTCGGCCAGTACAGGCCCAAAAAATTAGCCCACAGGCATTCACCAGAATTTGAGCTCCAAAATGGACAGAGTGAAGGGTGGTAAAGGAGTGCCTGACATCGCTACTATACTGAGGGTGTTCTTTGCTTGTAACTGCATCCGCAGGACTTTGGTTGACAGAACTGTGGACTCTGGCGGTAACTCCATGTCCCGTTTTTTCCTCCTGCCTCTTTGGAGGTCTCTTGGATGGGACAAATGGGACAGAAACCTGTGCAGATACAGGCACTGCCCCTTTTGTATCATCCAGGAGGAAAAAGCTTTTCATGTTTTCTGGGAGTGCCCCTTGGCACAGGGCCTGTTGAGGGCCCTGGAACCTGAACTTGAAGACTTTGTACCACAGACTGCTATTACACACTTTGGTGTGTTAAACTGACTCTTCTGTGGAACTCATTCACAGGAGGACATTTACAGTGCCTGGCGGGTGCTGTGTTGCTTTAAGGACGCTTCATGGTACGCCAGAAAGCGCCTCATCCACCAGCAGGAGAGGATGTCCATCGAGGACTGTCGCAGACTGATCTTCAGCCTGCTGAGAGACTATATCTTGATGGACTTTAAGGAGGAAGAGGACGTCTGAAGATTTCCCCTCCCCCTCACCCACCTGTTTGTATCCACTGGCAGTTCAATAAAGCTTCGGGCCTGTGAACTCTTTTTTTCCCTCCCATACCCCACCTCCTCCCCCCCAATCACACCCGTTGCCCATTTGAATGCTACTTTGACAGTATATGACATTGACAATTTCTCGACACGTTTCTGAAGTACTGTTTTCAGGGTAATGCATGATTTGATGTTTTGGGGATTTCATTACTCTGTGCAACACATCAGGCATCATACCGCAGGATGGATGAATGAAATTTATTTGTATGCTTGGAACTGGATTGTTATGTAGTGTATTTATGTGCTGCGTCACAGTACAGAGTGGAATGTACCCTGCTGAAGTATTTTTTATTTTTTTGTATATTTTCTTTGCAAAATAAACTTAAATAACACATTAGCACTCCTACATTTGTGATGCAACACATAAATTAGGCATTGACTGAGCACTGCATGGCCCAGAACAAGAAGCTTTCTTTCCCTTCAGTGAATAGGGATAGGCAAGGTGAAGGGATACATGGATATTTGGACATAGGGGAATTGATCAGCCATAACACTGCAAACTACAGCAGCAACATGTAAGCCCATAATTGCATGGTAAGGCAGGCAAACAACACAGGGAATCTAACTGCACTAATACTTAATAAAACAACATAAACATTTGAAAGTGTACAATGCCTTTCATCTAACACAATTCTATTATTTGCCCTAAAGTTTCATTTAGGGGAAGTTTTATCAACACTGGACAAATTTAGGAATGTAAAATTTGTGAGTTAACTAGAATGTATTGTAATTCAATGTATGGTTTCTCCTACTGTACATATTTATTATGCTACAGACAGTTCTCTGTGGTATTGAACTGGAACTCTATGGAAAAATATAAAAACAGCAAATCCAATGCAGTAAAAATCTGCTCAGCATGTAAATCCAAATATTTCCTATGCCTGTTTAGCTTATGTTTTGTTGAACTAAAACGTTCTGCTACATGCAAAAGCCAAAAAGACTTAATTAACAGTTACACCAGTAATGCATATTGACTAAAAACGAATGAATCTGTATTAATAGGTATTATCCCTCATTATAACCCCCATTACTATTATTAATTCTCCAAATTATGTGAAATCCTAATGGGAACAAGAAAAGTCCTGAACAGCAGTTCATTGCATACAAACGTAAGTTTGGACAGCTTGTGCTTGTTAATAGACGTATGGAAAATGATGTAACACAGGGTGGGCTGGGGAAAGGACACAATATAGCACTGGATGGCTGTAATGGCTGACTTCATCTGAGAGCATCCAGCTGCACCTTTTTTGGGAAAAAAATCCAGCGTAGTTACCCAGTTCAAGCCCTATGACACCCCTACAGGAACCTTTTTCCTATAGTATAATTTCCGTATTTGTGGTTTGCCGGAAACTGTTAGGCCGGGTACACACGGACAAACATGTATGGTGAAAGCGGTCCGTCGGACCGTTTTCACCATACATGTCTGCCAGAGGGCTTCTGTACGATGGTTGTACACACCATCGTACAGAAGTCCGCGCGTAAACAATACGCGGGGCGTGTCCGCGGTGTCGCCGCGTCGATGACGCGGTGTCGCCGCGACAATGACGCGGCGACGTGCGCGGCCCGCCTTTAAAATGCTTCCACGCATGCGTCGAAGTCATTCGACGCATGCGAGGGACGGCGGGCGCCTGGACATGTACGGTAGGTCTGTACTGACGACCGTACATGTCCGAGCGGGCTGAATTCCAGCGGGCTGTTTTAAAACAAGTCCAGGAATATTTGTCTGCTGGGAAAAGGCCCGGCGGGCAAATGTTTGCTGGAATTCGGCCCGCTCGCGCCCACACACGACCAAACATGTCTGCTGAAACTGGCCTGCGGGCCAGTTTCAGCAGACATGTTTGCTCGTGAGTATGGGGCCTTAAAGATATTACCTCTATCACTTATTCTCGGATTCAATCTGCTGTCCCAGATATTGACAAAATCCACATGGAATTGATCTCATTCACTGGGCCCAAGTTGCTCTGAAACCAGACGGGCCTCCCAGGGACTTGATTGTGAAACTTAATTTCTTCAGGAAGGAAGCTGTCATGCGGTATGCCAGGGAACATCTGGATCTGGTATGAGAAGAAAGATAACCGCTCAGATGAACCAGAGAACTGATCTCACTGGATCCAAACCATGGGTGCCGGCAATGCAATGATATGCAAAATTGAAGAGAAAAAGCTGGGACAGCCACACTCCAAAAACGTTCCTTTTAATAAAACTGGTCACAAAAGTAACATGCCACAGCAAAAAATTAGGACAATACTGACGCGTTTCGCACTGTGCTTCAGTGCTTATTCATAGCTAATGTGCATAGCAAACAGAAAGAAAATATATACTCTACCAAACAATAAAATGGGAGTTCTGAGAACTAATTAGTTGATCAGAATCTCCTGTGAACACTGGATCTGGTAGTTGAAGGTTATGAAATTCAGATTTTTGCAGATATTTCCCAAGCAAACATTGAAAAATGGAGCACATTTAAACCTGTGCTTTCAATGTGACATTCGCTATAGATTGAACTATCATTTTTTTTACAATTTCCCTATAACAGCAGATTATATTCCTTTTCTACATTTGCTGAAGGTGAAAAATTCAGCTGAAATTGGGATCTATATCTCATGATCCCTCGTCTCAGAGCAAATTAAGTTCCAGCAGTCCTTCGCCTCCGCTTTCACCTCTACCCCATCATCAAGGAAACCTGCAACTCCACGCCAAGTTACCTGAGAACTTCCTGATTTACACCAGCTGATTTTTTTCCTTATGGCGGGGGTTTCTCAGTGGTCCTCTTGTGGGACATTAGCCGCTGCCTATGCTTTGTTAGTATTTTTATGTGCCTTGAACCAGGTGTTTTTTTTACTAATTTTATCTTGAGTTATTTACCATACGTCTGCATATTGTTGGTTATTTACAATTTTTTTGTTGTTCAGGAACACCTAGGAGGGCATTTTACTTGTTATATAATATTTGTTATGTAATATTTGTGCCGGTAGGAGGCTATGCACTCTCCCAGTTTGTCGGTCTCCTCCCATTTGTTACCTTTGGCGGAAACTCCCACATTCCCAGAACGTGAGTTCTGGACTACGTGGTTACTTTATCTTGTGTTTTCAGTTGTTCAATTTATTTTTCCATGTTACATTCTTTGATACTGGGCGTTCATAAGCCTGCATATCTTTTACTCTTTTTCTTTTTACTCCTTTTTCTGTTTTTAACCTCCTTTTCCTTTTACTTTCTGAAGGTCATCCGGAATTTCTCTTGGACTCCCAAGATAGCTGTATGTTGGTGGGTGAGTTTGTCTGTCTACAGTTATTTTTATCCTTTTCCATGTATAAGTTTACTGACTCCACTAAAACCATACGACTGCTCTCCCATATTCTTCAGGGATTGGGTCATCCCTCTAAGCCTAATAAAGTTTTTTATTTCTATAAGTCGCTAGCTGCTGATATTGTAGCTCTTCAGGAAACTCATTTCACTTTCACGCCGTGCTATATACATAAAGACTATCCCGTTTGTTATTTTGCCAATATTACAGAAAAAAAATGGGGGGAGTGGCACTCTGTTTGTCACAAGGGCTTTCATTTATTGACTCTAAAATACTGAAGGACAAAGTGGGGCAATACTTATTGGCGAAAGGGCACTTGGAGGGGGAGGGGAAATTTGGTAAAGTTTTTGGTCTATTACACTGCCAATATGAACCATGTGGCCTTTTTTTCTCTCCTTGCTCTGATTTTTGGCGCCAGAGTTTGAGGGAGATGTCATTTTGGCTGGTGACTCTAATCTGGCATTGGACCATATATTAGACAAATCTCACTTTTCTCAACTTCAGTACCCTTCTAAACAAAACCCAAAATGTACTTAACTTTTATATCACCACAACCTTATTAACGCTTGAAAGAAGGCCAACCCTACCACTAGAGACTATTCTTACTTTTCCAGAGCTCATAGTTATTATACATGCATTGATCGTGTATTTCTCCTCGAGGCTACTATCCAAATTGATCTTGGCCAAGATAGTCTTGACCTCCTGGTCTAATCTTGACCCTGTAATGTGAATGTAGGGATAGTTCAGTTAGTATGAGTTTAGTGACTATCTAACACTATGGATAAGCCAAACACCCCCCCCCCCCCGGTTCGGATCACAGCAGAACATACAAACAGGCAAAACATTTGTTTGAACACGCGAACACCATTAACGTCTATGGGATACGAACATGAAAAATCGAAAGTGCTAATTTTAAAGGTTAATATGCAAGTTATTGTCATAAAAAGTGTTTGGGGACCTGGGTCCTGCCCCATGGGACATGTATCAATGCCCCAAATTCCATTACCAGGCCCTTCAGGTCTGGTATGGGTTTTAAGGGAAACCCTGTGCCAAAATGAGCATATGGCCTGGTACAGTTCAGGAGGGGGTGGGCGCTCTCTCATCCCCCCTTTTTTTCCTGCGGCCTGCCAGGTTGTGTGTTAGGATAAGGGTCTGGTATTGATTTATGGGGAGAACCCCCTTGTCATTTTTTTTTTATTTAGAGCAGGGTTCCCCTTAATATCAATACCAGACCTGAAGGGCCTGATATGGAATTTGGGGGACCCACTTGCATTTTTTTTTATTTTGGTTTGAGGTTCCCCTTAATATTCATACCAGACCCAAAAGGCCTGGTAATTGACTGGGGGGAACCCATGCCATTTTTTTCAATGACTTTTATCTGTATTGCCCTGACCTGACAATTCATTATAGCCGTGAGTAGTTTTAAATTACTTTGTTTCCTTTAGAAATGTAATTTGTGCAGGGACTGTTATATACACGGGACGCATGCGCTTCTTTACAGGCATAGTATAGACACCCCCCAGGTACGAAATTTAAAGGAATATTTCACTTTTATTGTTTCACTTTAAGCATTATTAAAATCACTGCTCCCAAAATCCCAGGTCCCCAAACAATTTTTTATGACAATAACTTGCATATTAACCTTTAAAATTAGCACTTTTGATTTCTCCCATGAACTTTTAAAGGGTATTCCGCAGCTTTTGAATTTGCCGCGAACACCCCACATTGTTCGCTATTCGGCAAACAGCCAATGTTCGAGTCGAGCTCATGTTCGACCCTAAAATAAAGCTTATCCCTATTTAACACAGTATATTTTATTGCGTTACTGCACGTTTAATGCCATATAGTTCTGCGTGTCACTGCAAGTTTAACAGCATATAGTTCTGTGTGTTACTGCAAGTTTAACGCTGTATATTTCATTGCGTTACTGCAAGTTTGACGCCATATATTTCATTGCGTTACTGCAAGTTTAATGCTGTATATTTCATTGCATTACTGCAAGTGTAACGCTGTATTTTTCATTGCGTTACTGCAAGTTTAGCAACGTATATTTCATTGCCTTACTGCAAGTTTCACATCATATAGTTCTGTGCATTACCTCAAGCCTAACGCCATATATTTTATTGCATTACTGCAAGTTAAACGCCATATATTTCATTGCATTGATGCAAGTTTAACACCATATATTTCATTGCGCTATTGCAAGTTTAACGCCATATACCGTATTTATCGGCATATAACTTTAATGCCGTAAATTTCATTGCGTTACTGCAAGTTTAACGGCATATAGTTCTGCGTGTTACTGCACGTTTGACACAGTATATTGCAGTATATTATATATTATTATAGTGTATCCGTGGATTGTAAAGTGCATCAGACACCACTTTCCATTGATTAAAGTGCATCCACGTACACATTTACACATCTTTATTACATTTTGTTAATAAGCACCCACCACTCCCCTTATCATGTCTGGGAGGCAGACGTTCCCATGGCACTGTAAGAGGCCCAGCAGTGTATGTGTCCACAGGCAAAGGTGGATGTGGTCAGTCCTCAGGCAGGGCATAATTTCCTCTGTTTAGTGATGTTGCCCATGCTATCCAGCCACAGCATGCAGAGGAGGTGGTGGACTGGCCTACTAAACTGTCCTCATCCTTCTCATGCTCCATCACCTAAGCAGAGACTAGTACGCAGTCCCCTGCAACTGCCAGAGTGGCAAAACCTGCCTCCTTATCAGCAGCTATTCCTGCCATAGCCCCAGCATCAGGCATGGAGGAATCAGCAGAGTTACTTGAACCCAACGTCAGCCACTTGCTCCTTGAAGATGCACAGCTATTACTCGATTCAGATGTTGGTTCTGACTCTGAGGTTAAGGAAGGCAGGGACATGAGCCTAAAAAGAGGGGAGAACACTGGTACACAAATTGGCAGTCATATTTCCCCAGCCGCAGCGAATTGCCAAGTTGTCACCAGTGGTAATGAGGATGAAGGAGATGATGACGACAAGGTCACTGACTCAACATGGGTGCCGAAGAGAGCAGAGGAGGAAAGTGAGGATGAGGCACAACCCCAAAGAAGCAACCATCATGAAAGAGTAGAGAGCAGCCACCCTATCCCATCACATTATGGAGCTCTTATCTCCCAGCCCACTTCCCACAGCTCAGCTATCTGGGGCTTTTTTAGCACATGTGCAGGTGATCGCACTGTTGCTATTTGAGAACTTTGTCTCAAGCGCATCAAGTGTGGCAAAAACACCAACCATTTGGGTACCACATGCTTGAAAAGGCATTTAACCTCCCACCACTCAGCCCATTGGCAAAAGCTTCTAAAAGCCACACAAAAGAGGTACAAATCTGTCCCTCCTCCTTGCTCACCTCAGTCTGTCCCTGCTATACCTCATGACTTTTCACAGATTCCACTGACAGGGATGATGGTTTAGTGCAGGCTATTCAAGGTCCTTGCAGCACATCTGCCAGCAGCACACTACCAGCTGTAGATTATAGCTGGCAAATTTCTCTGCTCCATCTGCTGCAGCAGAAAAAAATACAGTTCCTGCCACCCACATGCCCAGCATCTAAATGCAAGCTTGTCAAAGCTGCTGGATATACAACTTCTGCCTTTCCACCAGATGGATTCTGCCCCTTCTGTGAATTTGCAGAATGTGCTATGCCCCAATGGCAGGTTCTCAGTCGCTATTTCTTCTCACGTAAGCCCATTAGATCTCTCTACCATCACGTAGAAGGCAATGTTGTGGCATTGTTGGACAAGGCAGTCCGGTTGTTACGTACCTGGGTGTGAGCCTGATGCGTGGAGGGAGACCTCCCGTACAACCCTGGCTCGGAGACCACTGGAATGGGGACAGTGGTGGTAAGAGCGCGGTGGGGTACAGGTGCCTGTTCTGGTTGTTGCTGTTTGTGAGGTGGGAAACGAGAGACAGGAAGCAGATGATGCAGGTTTGCAGACTTAGTGGATGCAGGTTTGCAGACTTAGTGGATGCAGGTCAGCAGAGGCGTGGATGCAGGTCAGCAGATGCGTGGATGAAGGTTAGCAGAGGCGTGGATGCAGGTTAGCAGAGGCGTGGATGCAGGTTAGCGGAGTCAGGCAGGCCGGGTCATACACTTGGAGTCATAGCAGAAGCAATAGGCAGAAGAGTAGTCAGAGTCCAGGCCGGGTGTTGGCAATGGGTATTCAAGCAGGGAACAGAGCAAGGTCAACAAGCCGGAGTCAGGATTGGAGCAAGAAGCAGAGTCAGGAAGCCAGGTCATACACTTGGAACAGAATGCTTTCAGACAGCAACAGGAGCTCAGGGAACAGATGCAGATCAAGCCGCAAGGCCCAGAGGTGGTTCACGCCATGCCAGCTTGAGCCAGGAATGGTGGTGTGTGATAATGGCACAAACCTCCTGTCAGCCCTTAGACAGGGAAAGTTGACACATGTGCCATGACTGGCACATGTCCTGAATTTGGTAGTGCAGAGTTTCCTAAATAGGTATCCAGGGTTGGAAGATCTACTAAAGCAGGCCAGAAGAGTGTGTAGCCATTTTAGGTGGTCATACACAGCCAGTTTTCGGTTGGCTGAAATTCCGCAGGAATTCCACCTGCCCGTGAACTACCTGATTTTTGACATGCCAAACCAAGTGGAACTCGACTTTGGCAAAGCTGCAGTGGCTGCACATGCAGCAGAGGGGCCGTCGAGTACCTATGTGAGTAGGGCACAGTGACAGGCTCCCCATGCCAATGGCTGCTCATAAAGGATGCATTCACTCTACTGTCACAATTTGAGGAGGCCACAAGGATGGTGAGCCGTGACAATGCAATGCATTAGTGACACAATCCCTGTTGTGTTCCTGCTGGAGAACACTCTGTGTGACATTATGGATAGGGCACTCGAGGCAGAGTAGCGGGATAAAGAGGAGAATTTCCTTTCATCTCAAGGCCCACTTTATGCAGACACCATTGTTCCTATGCCACATAACAGAAGAAGACATATGTCAAACAGTAGGAGATGGTTTTCCATCTACAGAACCCTTGGGAGTAGTACATGGCTGGGAGGAGGCAGTTACAGATACTATATACTACTATATACTGTATATAAAGTTGTATTCTTGGTTCTATTAAACACTAGGGATGAGCTTCTTATTCGACTCGAACTCACGTTCGACTTGAACATCGTATGTTCGATCGTTCATCGAATTGCGAAAGTTTTGGGCCGTTCGCGCCAAATTCGAGTGGCGTGTTTCGCCCCATAATTCACTGCGGCATTGCAGTGCATTGCTGGCTGATGATTGGCCAAGCATGCATTATGTCCCGCATGCTTGGCCAATTACAGCGCGCAAAAAACGGTGAGCCATAATTGGCCAAAGCCAGGGTGGCTTTGGCTAATTATGGCTCAGGGTGTTTAGTACATGCCCCACACTAGATAATGCTGCCTGGAAGTCGGCCTTGTGTAGTGTGTTGGTGGTTTACAGAGAGAGACAGAGAGAGAGAGAGCGAGAGAGAGAGAGAGTGTCATTTTTTGGAGTTAGATAGAGCAGGCAGGCTAGTCAGTTTGAATTACAGTGTGTAGAGGATATATATGCATCCCAGGTGTTATATATATATTTATACACTGTATTGAGTTTAGATAGATCCGCTCTTCCTAATATACTGGCAGCCTGGCAGGCAGGTGATTGTGCTAGCTGCAGTATTTTCACGTGGTGTACTGTCTGTGTCCTCTGTACAGTGTGCACCTAAAGCTACGTCACACGTGTGTGTGTGTAAATAAATAAAAAATCACAAAAATAAAAATGCATGCTAACAAAAGCACCATGCATTTGGGTGCAGCGGCATTAAAAAATACAATTAAAAACAGGCCCATGCACTTTGGTGCTATTGAGGGGTGGCAGGCAGTTCATTCTCAAATTAATAGGCTGTTCTGCAGCAAGGCACATACTCTGATGCATCGCATAAATGTGAAGTTGAACCTTTAAAACATAGTCAGAAGGCCGAGGGGCATCAAAAACCACAGCAGTGATAGCATGGCTATTTTGTACAACGTCACTACAGTACTACCCTACCTCACTGCCAGTGGTGTGAATAGAGGCTTCAGGGCCCCGGTGGAAGAAATCATGAAGGCCCCCCCCCCCCCCCCCCAAAAAAAAAGCCTGATTTTGATACTTAATTTTTTTTACACTGTACAACAAAGTAAAACATTTATGTTTCGGATTTCAACTTGAGGGGGGGGGTGTCAGCGGTGGTACTTGAGGGGTACTGGTTAAATTAGAAACACTCAAGTGCCCAACACCTGTGGGCAGTACTTCGTGAAGAAAAAGCATAATATTATTTATGAAGTACTACCCACAGGTGTTTGATTATAGGGCAACTATACTATATGTTTTTTTATCCTGACGTTTAGGCCCCTTTCACACTGAGGCGTTATTCAAGCGTTTTTCAGGCGCTTTGGCGTTTAAAAAAAAGCCTGTAAAGCGCCTGAAAGAAGCCTCATCTGCAATCCCAATGTGAAAGACCGAGTGCTTTCAGAGCCCTTTCACACACTTTCACACTGGCAGTGCCCGAAAAACGCTGGTAAAGCACTGCTAAGACCCTAAAGTTTTAGGGCGTTTTTGCAGTGCCTCAGTGTGAAAGGGCAAGGCGTTTTTACAGCGCTTTCAATTCAATGGAGAGGGGTGTTTTTGGAGTGTTTTTTTTCAGCGCCCAAAAGCTGCTGCTTGCAGGACTCAGTGTGAAATGGTCCATTGAGATGCATTGAGAGCGTTTTAATAGCGCTATTTTTAACGCTAAAAAGCTTCAGTGTGAAAGGGGTCTTATTGCTGTGATGTTTAGCATATGTTTGAACACCTGATCACAGTATAGGATATACTTTAGCATTTAGTGCTCTTGAGTGTTTCTAATTTAACCAGTAAGGGTTAAAAGGGTGACACAAGTTTGGATCACTTTCCAGGTTAATTCCTAAACTCCAACCAAGTTTTGCTACACATCCTTTGTTGACTGGCCCCCAGGAAGAGCGACTCGACCATCTCTTTATAGGTGGCATGTAGCAACGGGTTTCACTTGACACAGCAATTGAAGATGCCATTATCACTTTGGAAGGTTCACTATCAATTTGGATACAACCACCCTTGTGAAGGTGGATCTCACTTAATTAGCACTTAAGTATTTTGCTACCCACACCACCATTTAGGTGGAAGGCAGCGCCACACACCCAAACACCAAATTGTTTACATTTTGTTTACATTTTTCCACCACCTGTGCCTCTTACTGATCCCATCCCCCCCACCACTGATCTCATCCCCACCCCCCCCCCCTCAATCACCTCTGTTGTAGAAGTAATGGGGGGGGATATGGATGATATTAATGGTGAGGGGATGGGATCAGTAAGGAGGCACAGGTGGTGGGAGAGTATGGCACCACCACTGCCACCTCCCCCAAGTACCACCGTCAATATGAACTATTCCATTGCCAGCAATGGGGTGCAACTTGTCACGTGATTTGGAACTGTCAAAGTACATAAAGTCTCACCGGTGTGACTGGGACTTAGACATGTATGTATACGGAGGAGGATGGTCCCCATCATTATTGGGGGTCAGTGTAGAGCAGGGGTCGTCAACCTCCGGGCCGCGGACCAGTACCGGTTCGTGGCCTGTTGTCGAGCAAGCCACCATCAGAGCAAAAAGTGAGCCCTGTCACGGACTGCTGTATAGTTAGCAGCCTGTATGAAGAGTCTCTCTCTCTGTCACAATCTGACGAGGCTGACATTAGTGGCTGCTCTGGAGAAATTACAGAATACACACAGGACATACAGACTGCGAACTATACTGCGGTTCGTGACAGGGCTCAACTCTTGCTGAAGCTTGAGGGAATAGACATAGGCTGCAGGGGAGGCAGTGATTAAAATTGGCACTATGCAGGGAGTACTGTGATTGGAGGGGGGTGCATAACTGCAGGGAGGACCGATTGGAGGGGGGAAAAGGGTGCATGATTTCAGGGAGGACTGTGCTTTGAGGGGCAGAGGGGGTGCATGACTGCAGGGAGGACTATGATTGGGGAAGGGGGGCTGCATTAATGCAGGGCGGACTGTGATGGGGTGGGGGTTATGACTGCAAGGAGGACTGTGATTGAGGTGGGGGTCATGACTGCAAGGAGGACTGTGATTGGGGGGGCATGACTGCAAGGAGGACTGTGATGGGGGGGCCCCCATGACTGAAGGGAGGACTGTGATGGGGGGGCCCCCCATCACTGAAGAGAGGACTGTGATGGGGTGCCCCCATCACTGAAGGGAGGACTGTGATGGGGGGCCCATGACTGAAGGGAGGACTGTGATAGGGGGGCCATGATTGCAAAAGGGCACTGTGATATAAAGGGGAGTGCAATCCTTACAGTGCATGGTGGGTTGTAACACTCCGCATACCACCCACCTTCCTTATATGACGCCCCCCCACCGGGCCCTGAAAAAAGTGGCTACACCAAAAGCGGTCCCTGGTGCCACAAATTTTGGGGACCACTGGTGTAGAGGATGGGAGGAGCAGAGCGATCTGTTCTAGGCACACACCAGCAGATATCACCTGTCACACCAGCACAGATCGCACACAATGAAGTACTATAGGCCTGTGTGTGGCCATGCAGTGATCTGTCACTCATCTGTCACTTCCATGTCCCATATGTCCCCATAGGTGTCCTCATTGTTCCAGAGGGGCAGATAGCACTTCCTTCCCCCACACAGGGGGTGAGATCTCCCTGCACACAGACAGCCCGATCTCCATGTCCCCCCCGATCTCCACCTTCTCTATACACACACCAGGCCAGAGCCTGGTGGCCCGGGATCCGGAGCGGAGCCGATTTCCGTGTGCGAGGTCCGGGGAGAGCAGCCAGGTGTCCTGTACCATCCCATCATACACCAGCCTCAGACTCGGATGTCTCCTCTGTACACACTGCCGGGTATGGTGGAGCCAGGAGGACGGGGCCTGCTCTGCCACTGGGCTGGAGGAGCACGACGACCCGGGACTCCCTTCATCCAACTCAGCCAGCTGATTGTCAATGTCCCGCCAACTCACAGTGTGACCTGCCGCTGTCTCTACATGCCCGGTGACATTTTAAAAAGCCAGCGCCAAACACAACTAACCCTGGGAGAGCACCGCCTACAGGACGTCCAGCCAATCACAACCCCATAACCTTCACTAAACCCTGGGAGAGCACAGCCTACTGAAAAACTGGCCAATCACACTCCTCTCAGCTTAGTGCAGGGCGGCCCCAGTCTCTCAGCGCTGCCTCTGCCTTCTCTTAGCGGAACGAACAGCAAGCACCAAACACAGTGATGACATGACAGTCAAGTGGGCCCCTCACACTGGCAGGCGGCGGTCGGGCACCTCACACGGACAGGTGGCGGGCCCCCCGGACTTGGCAGAATTACAGGGCCCAGTCACAACTGCGACTGTTGCGACTCTGATAATTCCGCCACTGCTCACTGCGCACTCACTGCTCTATGTTTTCCAAAAAGCTTATAAAATAGATTTTTTGGCTGGAGCTACACTTAAAAAAAGTACCAGTTCAAAATTACAAACAGATTATACTTAACAACAAACCTACAGACCCTGTCTTGTTTGCACCGCCTGTATACGGCTGTTCTAATTATATAGGGCCAAAGGGGCTGGTAATGACCTGGGGGAGGGGGGCGGGAAACCCATGCTATTTTTCTCATTGATTTTCATCCATATTGCAGGGACCAGACATTACATTAAAGCCGTAAGCAGTTTTAAATTACTTTTTTCTTATAGTAACACCCAGCAGGTACGATATTTAAAGGAATTTTTCATTTTTTTTTCACTTTAACCACTTAAGGACTGCCTCCTGCACATTTACGTCAGCAGAATGGCACGGCTGGGCACAGGCACGTACCTGTACGTCCCCTCAGGGCCGCCATCAGGGGGGTACAGGCAGTACACCTGTAAGGGGCCCGGAGGTCCCCAGGGGCCCGAAGGGCAATCCCCTTTTTTTTAGGGGTCCGGAGGGGCAACCCCCCTTTTTTTTATATATATTTTTTTATATATTTTGTATATTTCTTTTATTTTTTATATATATAAATAAATAAATATATATATATATATATATATATATATATATATATATATATTATTATTATTATTAAAGGGCCCAGAGGTCCCCAGGGCCCCGGATGGCAACCCCCCCTTTTTGTATAAAATGTTTATATATATATATATATATATATATATATATATATATATATATTTTTTTTTATTATTATTATTAAAGGGCTCAGAGGTCCCCATGTCCCCATTTTTTTATAAATGCTTATTTTTTTATTTTTGTTTATAAATTTTTATTATTATTAAAGGGCCCAGAAGTCCCCAGGGCCCTGGATTGCAACCCCCTTTTTTTTTTTTATTTTTTTTGTATTTTTTTTTTTATTATTTTATTACTGTAAAGGGCCCAGGGGTTTCTTTTATTTGTATTTATTTTTATTAAAGGGCCCAGAGGTCTCAGACGGCAACTCTCCTTTTTTTGTAATTTCTTTTTATAAAAAAATAATAATAATTTGTGTGTGTGTATATATATATATATATATATATATATATATATATATATATATATATATATATATTTTTTTTTTTATTAAAGGGCCCAGAGGTCCCCAGGGCCCCAGATGGCAACCCCCCCTTTTTTAAAAATAAATAAATATATATTTTTTATTTCTTTTTTTATTTTTATTAAAGGACCCAGAGGTCCCCAGGGCTACCCCCTTCTTTATTTCCTCTTTTTTGGGCCTGTAACGGTCACCACCGTTTATGACCTTCCATCAACCCACGACAGCTTATCCGACACACAGACAAACCAGCAGGCACGATCCATATCAATTCCCCAGAAAATGCGACTGACCGCTCTATTCTCTGCTTCAAAATGTATGAACACTTTTAATGGTTAGCTCTCAAGTTTATATACATGCATGTTTCAGTGATCACAGGAACAATCAAACTCTCCACCCACCCATCACACCCTGGGGGGGCTTCAATACACCTTCAGATGGCTAATTGCTAAACATTCCAGACTTCTCGGCGCCGGTCTATAATTAACATGACCCAATCACTGCACCTGAGAAGTCACATTCCTTCATTAACAGAATTCAACAAAACACCATCACACAATGAATTCCCCTCAATCCACATCTTTAGACATATGTTCTGTCTCCGCATACAGCTTGACAAGTTGCATTCCACACACAAAACAGTATTTAGCATACATAATGAGAGATCCTGGACCAGACTCAATTAGCATGTCAACAGTCTACACAGAGAGATGAGTCATAGAATAAACCAACACTTTGCAATATCTCCTGCAATATGAGCTATCAGTCCCCTGTCCTGTAATTTAGGATATCATTTCTCAGTCACCCTATGGCCCGCACCCGCGTCCCGGTCTGAAGCTCTGTGACCGCGGCCGTGGGACCCGCAGAACCGATCGCCGCCGGTGTCCCGCGATCGGTCACAGGAGCTGAAGAACGGGGAGAGGTGTGTGTAAAAACACCTTCCCCGTTCTTCACAGTGGCAATGTCACTGATTGTCTGTTTCCTGATATAGGGAAAGGCGATCAGTGACATCACATGTCCAGCCCCACCCCCCCTACAGTTAGAAACACATATGAGGTCACAAATAACCCCTACAGTGCCCCCTAGTGGTTAACAAGCATTGGCTTGTTCCGGGTTAATTTCGAGCATGCGCACTGAGATACCCCCATGGACGGTGCATGCGCAGTTAAAAAAACGGTGTTTACAGCGGGTCACGACGTATTTACATAAAACACGCCCCCATCACAGAAATTTGAATGGCGCGCCATTACGCCGCCAAAGATACACTACGCCGCCGTAACTTACGGCGCAAATTCTTTGAGGATTCGAAAAAAAAAGTAAGTTACGGCGGCGTAGTGTATCTTAGATACGCTGTGACAGTCGTATTATTGCGCGCAGGTACATGGATCTGCCCCTTAAAGTCTATGGTAGAGACATCAGAATTCATCCAAAAAATATCTAATCTTGTTCCCTGTGCACTACATTGTGGACTTAACGTGCAGACTGGATCCCCAAGCCCTTGCTTACAAAATAAAGAAGGCTTTCAGAGAAAATATAATTTTTTGGGCTTTATTAATGCAAATATTGCTGCAACTGCTTCTATATCCAGTACATATGTGCCACTTTACAGGAGGACTAAGGGGATAGATAGATAGATAGATAGATAGATAGATAGATAGATAGATAGATAGATAGATAGATAGATAGATAGATAGATAGATAGATAGATAGATAGATAGATAGATAGATAGATAGATAGATAGAGCTATAGGTAGAGCTATAGATAATAAGATAGATAGATAGATAGATAGATAGATAGATAGATAGATAGATAGATAGATAGATAGATAGATAGATAGATAGATAGATAGATAGATAGATAGATAGATAGATAGATATATTGAGTTAGAGCAATAGATAGATAGATAGATAGATAGATAGATAGATAGATAGATAGATAGATAGATAGATAGATAGATAGATAGATAGATAGATAGATAGATAGATAGAGAGACAGAGGGAGGGAGGTGGAGAGAGCGAGAGATAGAGCTATAGATAGAGCTATAGGTAGAGCTATAGATAATTAGTTAGATAGATAGATAGATAGATAGATAGATAGATAGATAGACAAACAGATAGATATAGATAGATAATTAGATAGATAGACAGACAGACAGACATATAATTAGATAGATATATAATTAGATAGATAGATAGATAGAGAGATAGATAATTAGACAGACAGATA
Source organism: Rana temporaria (assembly GCF_905171775.1). Taxonomy (NCBI): domain Eukaryota; kingdom Metazoa; phylum Chordata; class Amphibia; order Anura; family Ranidae; genus Rana; species Rana temporaria. The sequence goes on from NC_053492.1 coordinate 160,949,429, forward strand.
GATAGATAGATGGAGGGGGAGAGATAGAGAGAGATATATAGATAGAGTGATAGATAGAGCGATAGGTAGATAGACAGATAAATAATTAGATGGATAGATAGAGAGATAGACAATCAGACAGACATATAGATATAGATAGATAGAGAGATAGATAATTAGACAGACAGCTAGCTATAGATAGATAATTAGATAGATAGATAGATAGATAGATAGATAGATAGATAGATAGATAGATAGATAGATAGATAGATAGATAATTAGACAGCCATATATAGATAGATAATTAGATATATAGATAGATAATTAAACATATAGAGATAGATAGATAGATAGATAGATAGATAGATAGATAGATAGATAGATAGATAGATAGATAGATAATTAAACAGATAGATAGATGGAGGGAGGGGGGGAGAGAGATAGAGCTATAGATAGATAGAGCTATAGATAATTAGATAGATAGATTGATAGATAGATAGATAGATAGATAGATAGATAGATAGATAGATAGAGCTATAGGTAGATAGATAGATAGATAGATAGATAGATAGATAGATAGATAGATAGATAGATAGATAGATAGATAGATAGATAGATAGATAGATAGATAATAAGACAGACAGGTAGAAATAGATAAATAATTAGATAGATAGATAGATAGATAAATAGATAGATAGATAGACACACACACACAGATAGATAGAGACACACACAGATAGATAGAGACACACACAGATAGATAGAGACACACACACACACAGATAGATAGAGACAGACAGACAGAGGGGTAGAGAGGGGGACAGATAGATAGAGACAGAAATAGATAAGAGATCTGTAAAGCACAGCTGTAGGACACAGTGCTCAGAACCCTCACACATACAGGAGATGTGCAAGGCTCCAGATTGCCGGGTGAAGCACGGCACCCCCCCTCCCTCCCTCCACCCTCCAGTCCACTCGCAGTCCGATCACAGTACAGGGTGAGCATACAGCACAATGTGCTGCTGTACATGGATGGGGTGGACAGTGACACTGGACAGAGAATAAGACAAATAAAGTGTTTTAATAAGTTGCCTACCTCAGAGTCCTCCTGGAGCCAAAACCGAAAGTGACACTGCCCTGGGGAAAGCACCGCCCATTTCCTACGGTAGTGCAGACATGAGGAAGCAGCAGGACCCAATGAGAGTGGAGAGTGACTGGCTTCCTGGCGCTCTGCAGAGTGCCACGGAGCTTAAAAAAAACTGCAAATGAAGCGTCTTGCCTGCTTGCATTGGCATGACGCTTCAATGACACTATAATATTGCACTGTGCCCGGCGCCCGCCTTGAACATAGTGCACTTAAAGGACCTTTTTGTTTCTTAAAGGGCCAAAAAAAAAAAATGTTAACTTTTTTTTGTTCATCTTTTTTTTTGTTACTGGCTTTGGGGGGGGCGGCGCCCATGCGCCCCCTATGGACGGGCCGCCACTGCACTATATTGAAAGAAATTTTTCATTTTTAAACTTTCACTTTAAGCATCAATAAATCACTGCTCATTTAAAAATTTATTTTTTTACAAACTTCTTTTCATTAATACATGTCCCCTAGGGCAGTACCCGGAACACCATTACCATTGTATGCCCAATTACTTGCATTTAAGGAACACCCATCCGTGTAAAAAGATGAAAGACTGCAGAGGAGGTGTGCAATTCCCCAATTATATAAAAAGGATGGCCTTCTTACCAGACGGCGATGACTACTGAAAAGCAGTCTCGCCTGGCATAAGGAAATCGGTCTTCCCAAAACCTGTGCAGTCTCTGGAACAGCTGCTAGACACTAGTAGCACTCAGAAACGGAAGAAAGGAAAACTTTCATGGTGCAGTATGTTTTTGAATAAAATGAAATTTAATAAAGAGAATCGCACTTACAATGTGGCAGTAAAATCAAGCGATGAGCATGAAAAACAGCGAAGCTGCGATGTCTTCTTTAGCTACACTTCTCTTCCTAGTTAATTGTTTTGCCCATCCACTTCCTGAAAGGAACGTGATGACGTCACTTTCGTAGGCTCCACCCTGCACATTTCGTCACGATAGAATGTTGTCTGGGGATTGGCCTTTCTTCTGTTTCTGAGTGCTACTAGTGTCTAGCGGCTGCTCCAGAGACTGCACAGGTTTTGGGGAGACCGATTTCCTTATGCTGGGTGAGACTGCTTTTTTTAAACATCATTCTTGTTCACTCAAGGACTGTTTTTTTCACATGATATCTTTTTTAATTTGTTATTCATCTTATTGTATTAGCGCTGCATCTATTTTGGATAATTTTGATGTTTTAGGTTGGTTACTGGACTTTAAGATGCTGGCAGTTTTTTTTATCACTTGCATATGAGCCTTCAAAAATGGGCACTTTTGATTTTTCACGTTTGGGTCTCATAGACTTCAATGGGGTCTGTTATTCGGTTCCGAACTTTCCAGATGTTCAAAACTTCTGGTGCGAACTGAACAGGGGGTCATTCTGCCCATCCCTACTCCCTTACATGATTCAATGGGAGTTGAATACCACTTTTGAATTATCTGACTGGCAAGATATGGTCTATGCTTTATCCAAAGTATCTATTATTACAACACTAATTGAAGCAAACTACAAAACATTTCTATGTTAGTATTTGATCCCGACCACAGTTGCAAGGATGTATTCATCTGCATCCCCCACTTGCTTTAGATGTTGTGGCCAGATGGGTACAATGTATCACAATTGGTGGCAGTACCCTGTAGTCATTAGATTTTGTATTGGAATCTTTAACCTGGTGTATTCCGTGACTGGAGTTACTGTAATATCTGTAGATCCCCGGAACAAGCACTTTTTCAAAATGAAATATGAAAATATAGATTAAACTAATTACATATATGGAGAATCTGACATAAAAAGAAAGAAAGTGTGAATCTCCCTAAAAAATACATACTAGACCCTTATTGTCAATGGGGGTTCAGTATGAATCTTAAGCAGGACCCAATGTACGATCCCTTCCAAATTCCATACGCAATCATTACCTGAGCAGACAGTCTGTCTGGGTAAGAAATTGGGGCAGTGATGGTTCTTCCTCCTAAATTATACCAGGCCACATGCCCTCAACATGAGAAAGTGGGGCAGTGATGGTTCTTCCTCCTAAACAATACCAGGCCACATGCCCTCAACATGGGGAGAGTACATTGCCAGGAGGGGCACTCTTAGCAAAGCACCTTGTCCCCATGTTAATCTTCCCCACATTCCTGGCCCAGCGGATGAGGGGGTCTGTGGGGGAAGATTTTAGGATAAGAGGTTTCACAGATATCTGCCCGTTCCCCCTTACATACACTCTTAACCTGTGAATTTCTTGGTGAGTTTGCTTGGTGGCAACAACTGCAGCACATGGCCTGCTTCTATCTCCATGTTTTCTGTGTTGTTATTGGAAAAGTACAGCTGTTAGCTAAATATCTGTACAGATAATGCAATGTGATCCAAAAGATAATACTCTTAGGCCTCGTACACACGACCGAGAATCTCATCGTAAAAGAAACGTTTTTTTCCTCAAGGAGGTTCTTGTCAGGCTTGACGAGAATCTTGTCAAGCTTTCCTTGCATACTCACTGTCAAGACAAAACCTTGTCGTTCTCAAACACAGTGATGTACAACACGTACAACGGCACTATAAAGGGGAAGTTCGATTCCACAGGCGCCACCCTTGGGGCTGCTTTTGCTAATCTCATGTTACTGCGTGTTAAGTAAAAGTTTGGTGAGAGACGATTCGCGCTTTTCAGTCTGTTACAGTGTGACAAACTGGTGCGCTCCCGTCTCATACTTTATTCTGAAGATGTGCGAGTTTCGAAGCATACACACGAACGTGTTTTTCGTCGTAAACCAGCTCGACGAGAAACACGATGAGGAAATTGAGACTCCCGACGAGAAAAAAGAGAGCATGTTCTCTTTTTTTCTCGTCGAGATCCACGACAGTTTTCTTGAGAAAAACATACACACGACCGTTTTTCTTGGCTAAAATGCTCTGCCAGCATTTTTCTTGATGGATTTTGCAGAGGAAATCGTGTGTATGAGGCCTCATATTTACTGTAGCTAACTGTATATATCATTACATAGTTTAGCTGCAATAAGATGATTTTTAACCTTTAGAGCACTATTCTTCTGTTTAAAAAAAATGGAATACCTAAAATGTTAGGTTATGTTTCATCTATGGATGATGCCCTGCTTAGATTTTTTCTTTAACATCTAAGATGGCTGACATTCTGGGTCTAAAGGAGGTCACAATGTGTTAGTTCAACTGCTGAGCAGCCATTATTGCAACTTGTGAAATAATACTTAGCTAAACATAAAACAAAATATTTTACCTGAATTGATATTTCTTTGATGTAAGGGCTCAAAGAAATTGTATAAAGGAACTCAGCACTATACTGTTTCATTATGTATAATTAAGTGTTCATGTGGAGATACTTTTTTCCAGTCCTTAATCATCAAACAGTGATTCAAATTGAGCTTTTGTTCTCAAATGTGGTAAATATAGTTGCACATTTCACCGCTCTTAAGAACAGATTTTGCTAGCCAAAGGAACTTACTTGTAATTAATAAATGTCTTTTAAACAAACTGTATACTTACGCAGCTAAATAAATGGCTATGAATGAACATTTTACTGTATATTTTTACCGGGAGCAGCAAAAAATAGGTAACCTTCCAAAAAAAAGTTTTTAGAGTGAATAAAGATTTCCTGCCCAGCAATAAAATACATCCCTTAAATGTATAGCAAATAATAGAGAAATATTAGAAATAACAGAAATACACAAAACTGGCTTGCATTTCTTATAAAAAAATAGACAAAAATCACATTATGTAAAATGTAGCTTACCAGAACTGTATGCTCTTTAAAATTATTCGATTTGTCTTCACCTTCATCACATCGGCAATAGGGATAAGAGGGTCAGTGCAAATTTGAACCACATCTGATTGGCTAAAATGACCTAAAAATTTGTTTCAGAGGTGAATATCTATCACAAGAATAGGCAAAATAACAAAATATGGTATTAAGGTGGATTCAGGGTTAAGGGGTGGCAGCTGTGGTGTCAGATCCCACCATGCTGCCACCAATATGTGACAAACAGACAATATAACAAATGAACAACTGTGCAAACTTACCTATTACTAATAGACCAATTTATTAGTAGCTGCAAGCATTGGAATGTGTCCCCACACCCAGTGAAATAATGAACCAAAAGAAAAAATGCAGCACTACTACAGTATAATATAAATAATAGTAGCTGTAAGGTGCTAACAATATACCCCACTCAAGTAAATTGCTATACTAAACAGCTGAATGAACACAAGATTACAATCTCCATGCATAAACAAAACAAAAAAGAAAGGATAAAGCCCTCCAAATGGGTGTAAAAAATCAAATAGTGAATATAGCAATGTATGCACTAAAGTGCAATGATTCCCTCAATGTTGTCATCCCATGTGTGTATGTGACAACAAACAATTCCATCAACAATGATGGCGCCCTCACTCTATGTTTTAGCTTAAAAGGATAACTCTCTGTGGAATGTGTAAAAACGAAAAAAATACTGGGCCAGATTCAGGTAGAATCGCGGCGGCGTAACGTATCGTAGATACGTTACACCGCCGCAATTTTACATCGCAAGTGCCTGATTCACCAAGCACTTGCGTGAAAAATGACACCGGCGGCCTCCGGCGTAAGCCCGCGTAATTTAAAGGGGCGTGTGCCATTTAAATTAGGCACGCTCCCACGCTGGACCTACTGCGCATGCTCCGTTTTGAAATTCCCGCCGTGCTTTGCGCGAACTGACGTAATTTTTTCGATCGGCGACGTGCGTAGCGTACTTCCGTATGCCCGGACGTCTTACGCAAACGACGTGAAATTTTAAAATTCGACGCGGGAACGAAGGCACCAAACGGGAACGAAGGCACCAAAAACGACGACTAACTTTACGACGGGAAACTAGACTAGCGGCGACGTAGCGAACGCGAAAATCCATCGTGGATCGCCGTAACTCCTAATTTGCATACCCGACACTGGTTTACGTCGCAAACTCCCCCCAGCGGCGGCCGTGGTACTGCATCCTAAGATCCGACCGTGTAAAACAATTACACCTGTCGGATCTTAGGGATATCTATGCGTAACTGATTCTATGAATCAGTCGCACAGATACTCTGAGAGATATAACGGAGTATCTGAGATACTCCGTCGTATCTCCGCTGTGAATCTGGCCCACTGTGTATATAATATACACCATAGTGGTGTCACCCCCTGTGAATATCTACCACTAATAACCAGCCTAGGTGTAATGTGACCACTAACCCTAATGTAGCGCCTGGTTACTTCCAAGGTAACCGGTGCTATTGAAATTTAGGGGTAATCAGAGTGTAAGTGACTCTGATTCCAATTTGATTAGGGTCTCTGCTTAAGCTTGGCTGTGGGCTCATTCTGTCGCGCTGGGGTGTTTTCCCACCCCGGTGCGGTAGGTGGCAGCAGTGGAGTTGAGGTTTGGGTGTTCTCTCCCAGCAACCAATCAGGAGGTTTGGGCCTCGCTGGGCATGCTGGGAGGTACTTATGAGGCAGACGTCATTTTGTGTGGTCTTCTTCCGGTGTGGCACCCACCTTTAGGGTGGCCACATCACGGCGCTCCTGCGTTATGGCCTACCTGGCCGGAGTGTGCGCGCTATTCTATGTTCCTGGTATCGAGCCTAAGTTGGTCCGGAGCATTTGAGCAGGACGGGGACCCAGTGGTTGACTGGGTCCCCACTTCAAAGATCCCAAGCGAGTCTAGCTGTTTGGTGGGGAGTCCATCTGAGGAGCGCCAATGAGTGGCTGGCAGTCCAACAGGATTCTGACGAACCACCGGGGATCGAGGTGACCGGACACTGAAGGATTGACTTCTCTTTCAGTCGGACATGTGGCGACGTTAAGAAAGGAGGATTCAGGCGTAACTATATTTAGGAGGGTTATCTCTACATTCTGACATTCATTTAAAAGGGCCTGTGGCAGAGGTTCCATTCTGACATTCATTTAAAAGGGCCTGTGGCAGAGGTTCCATTCTGATATTCAATTAAAAAGGGTCTGTGGCAGAGACTTTGTTCTGAAGAGATTCGAGCGGTGTTCCGGCTGCTAGGTCAGTGAGAGAGGCCTATCTGGACACGTTAAACCCACTCAGGCAGGAGTGGTGTAAGCAAAGCTGCTATGCATAGGAACAGGACTGTTCCAAGTACTAATCCTGAATCTGCGGTTCTCCTTTTTCACCTCTATCCCTTTCATCACCTGTTAACCGTTTTTACCCGGCTGGGTAATAAAGTGCACATAAAAAGACATTTATTTGTGGACATTCCTTTACTGCTGCTGTGTGCATCATTCATTCCTAGACACTCGGAAAGAGCCATGAGGTAAATCTGACATCCCATTCAATAACCAGCGGCTCCTTCGGGGGTGAGCGCTACACGTGGGGGCTCGTCCGGGATTAGCTATTACCTCAACATCCTCAAGTTCAGAAGTCTAATCAGTAATTAATTTAAGGAAAATTCATTCATTTAAAAGGGCCTGTGGCAGAGGTTCCATTATGACATTCATTTAACCACTTAAGCCCCGGACCAAAATGCAGGTAAAGGACCAGGCCCCTTTTTGCGATTTGGCACTGCGCCGCTTTAACTGACAATTACGTGGTCGTGCGACGTGGCTCCCAAACAAAATTGGTGTCCTTTTTTTCCCACAAATAGAGCTTTCTTTTGGTGGTATTTGATCACCTCTGCGGTTTTTATTATTTGCGCTCTAAACAAAAATAGAGCGACAATTTTGAAAAAAATGCAATATTTTTTACTTTTTGCTATTATAAATATCCCCCAAAAATATAAAAAAAAATTGTTTTTTTCCTCAGTTTAGGCCGATACGTATTCTTCTACATATTTTTGGTAAAAAAATCGCAATAATCGTTTATCGGTTGGTTTGAGCAAAGTTTATTGTGTTTACAAAATAGGGGATAGTTTTATTGCATTTTTATTATTATTTTTTTTTTTACTACTAATGGCGGCGATCAGCGATTTTTTTCGTGACTACGACATTATGGCGGACACTTCGGACAATTTTGACACATTTTTGGGACCATTGTCATTTTCACAGCAAAAAATGCATTTAAAATGCATTGTTTATTGTGGAAATGACAGTTGCAGTTTGGGAGTTAACCACAAGGGGCGCTGAAGGAGTTATGTTTCACCTAGTGTGTGTTTACAACAGTAGGAGGGTGTGGCTGTAGGAGTGACGTCATCGATTGTGTCTCCCTATAAAGGGGATGACACGATCGATGCAGCCGCCACAGTGAAGCACGGGGAAGCCGTGTTTACACGTGGCTCTCCCCGTTCTTCAGATCTGGGTGACCAATCGCGGGACCCCAGCGGCGATCGGGTCCACGGGTCCCGCGGTCCCGGAGCTTCAGACCAGGTCGTGGGCACGCACCGCGGGTGCGCGCCCGAGACCCACGGCTGGGTAGATGTAAAGGATGTACCTGTACGTACATCTGCCCAGCCGTGCCATTCTGCTGACGTATATATGCAGGAGGTGGTCCTTAAGTGGTTAAAAGGGCCTGTGGCAGAGGTTCCATTCTGACATTCATTTAAAAGGGCCTGTGGCAGAGGTTCCATTCTGACATTCAATTAAAAAGGGTCTGTGGCAGAGACTTTGTTCTGAAGAGATTCGAGCGGTGTTCCGGCTGCTAGGTCAGTGAGAGAGGCCTATCCGGACACGCTAAACCCACTCAGGCAGGAGTGGTGTAAGAAAAGCTGCTATGCATAGGAACAGTACTGTTCCAAGTACTAATCCTGAATCTGCGGTTCTCCTTTTTCACCTCTATCCCTTTCATCACCTGTTAACTGTTTTTACCCGGCTGGGTAATAAAGTGCACATAAAAAGACATTTATTCGTGGACATTCCTTTACTGCTGCTGTGTGCATCATTCATTCCTAGACACTCGGAAAGAGCCATGAGGTAAATCTGACATCCCATTCAATAACCAGCGGCTCCTTCGGGGGTGACAAGTATAACAGAGTGCAAAGTATTGAATAACCAAATGGTGTCACCCTCTAAAAATATACTCAAACCAATTGTATTAGTAAGATGAAAAAAATGACTCAAAACATAACAAATGCAAATAAATGTGAAAAGGTAATGATGTCACTCTCCTACTGAACAGAAATACATTCATAATATACTAGATAGTGATGAATAAATGTGTAACAATGATGATATCACCCTCCTGAAGATAAAGGAGCCTTAATATTAAATATAACAAATGTCCATAAATATATCCTTTTATATCTGCTTAATAGTTCCTATGTACATTAAAGCGGAGTTCCATCCACCCCTTTAAAAATGAAAAGTCAGCAGCTACACATACTGTAGCTGCTGACTTTTAACAGGACTAGGGTACCAAAGAGGCTTTTACCCATTGCCTGACCACCACTCCACCAACCCCTTATACTATATTAACTAAACGTGACACCAACTGGAGTTTAATGGCCATAGCAGCCTTTTTATTAACCAAATATATAACACATATTAGCATATTCACATATTAACACATTAACACATAATACATCAGACAGTATTCTAGAGGCCCCCGAGGTCCTTGTGGGCATACACTCCCAGTACCTGCGAAACCAGTTTTTAGGCCTCCAGCCGCAGAAAGCACCAGCTTGGAGACAAACCCAACATTGTAGGTACCACCAGCCAGAATAATGGGAGCTGTACCCGAGACGGGTCCCTACAAATGTACCTTTTAAAAATGTAGCTTGCCCAGCAGAGACTGCAGCTGATGCATGGTAAACTTGTTACCCTGCCGGGCCGAGTGCACGGCAGCCCGCAAGTCTACATGTTTTGCCTCAGGGAGGCAGCACTCCATAGCCTCCGTGTCGATCAAGATGCCTAAAACACTAAGCACTGTGGAAGGCCCCTCCGTCTTCTCAAGAGCCAAAGGAACCCCAAACACCTCAGCAATATGCTGAACTGTGGCCAACAAAGTACAGCAAACATTAGAATTTGCCAGGCCAATGCATAAGAAATCATCCAAATAATGGATGATAGAACAAAGGCCAGACACCTCGCGCACCACCCACTCCAGGACGGTGCTGAAGGTCTCATCTAAGGAACAAGAAATGGAACACTCCATAGGCAGAAAACGGTCCACAAAGTAAAGCCCCTGCCAACTGCAACCCAGGAGATAAAAACTATTGGGGTGAACCGGCAACAAACGGAATGTAGCTTTCACATCCGTCTTGGCCAAAAGAGAACCCTGCCCATACTTACGAACCCATCTAACCGTTGTGTCAAATGAAGTATAAGAAACCAAACACAGATTTGGATCAATAGCTTCATTGACAGAACCCCCTTGGGGGTAGGATAAGTGAGTTATGAGGCGGAACTTGTTAGGTTCATTCTTAGGGACCACAACCAAAGGAGAAACCACCAAACTATCCAAAGGAGCGGCCCTAAAAGGACCGGCCATACGCCCCAACTCAACCTCCTTCAATAGTTTAGCCGAAACCACCTCAGGGTGCAACAAAGCTGGTCAACCGGTCAGCCGGCGGAGGATCGAAGGCAGCATGGAATAGAAAACCTCTTTGAAAACCCCTATTTAAGTAGGAGAGCACCCACGATACTGGCCTGAATTGCAAAGGCTTGCAGCCAGTTTGAAAACCTCTGTGGAATCAATTGATACCTACGCTTCTCCTCCTCCTTCTTGGTATCGTCTGGCTTTACACTGTCAAGGTTGAATTTTTCCAAGGGAAGCGAGGAAAAAATCTCGACATACTCACCCCTACAAATCTTCTCCTTAACTTTGGGCTTAATATTTACCCCGAGCGGTCCCTCGAAGCACGCATACACCTCGCATTCGACAAATCTGCCAATCGCATTTCATTCAACTCCTTAACCGCATCCTTATCCATGCTTTTTGGATCGGATTTTTCACACACTACCACCACAGTCGGCGATGTGGAATTTCCTGCATCAGCAGCCTCGGCGGTCCCCAGAGCAACAGGCGGGAGACCAGAAGGACCCCCAGGTGCCTGACCCCTGGACTCCATTACCACCCCTGAAACTGTAACAGGAATTAAGGGACCCCCAGACACTCTCCAGCACTGAACCCCAGGAAGTGGCCTCTCTATGACCACTGGATCCCCGCTTCTGCCTGGAAGCCCCGATCACCAGAGGGAGGGATCACAGCCACAGCTGGCAACAGGCTGGGTCCCACCAGACTCACCCTCCCATGCTGAGCATTCGGCGGCGGTGCCACCCTCTGGTCCTGGTGAGTAGAAGGTGTGAAACTGGGCCCCTCTGCCTGACTCCCTCTAGAAGCTCAGTCACTTGTTCTTTTAGCCAGTCCTGGACACTGTTGGCTGCTACAGCAGCCCTGAGCTGATACATCAAGCTCTTCAAGTCTCTCATGGCAAATGTCCTTTCCTCTCTCTGTTGCAGTAACGGAAGACAGCAGGCTTGAAGATGTCCCGTCTGATCTCTCTTCCGACTGAGCCCCTCCCAGACCCTTACCACATACCAACTCTCGGAGTCACTCCTGCTCCCCTCTTACACCAATCGGGTAAGTGCCCACATTTACATGCCCCACCTATTAATTACTCCATCTTGTCTCAAACCCCTTCTGACCCAGTCATGTTGGCCCTCCGTCTAGTCGTTGCCTCTACCCCAGGCCTCTCTTTTGGACACTTATCTGTCCTGGAGTCCAGCAATGTTCACATCAGCTGGTCAGGTGCTGCCACTGCCATTGCAGGTAAGGGAACCCGGCAGTGTAGCCTTTCGGCTTCATGGCCAGGTCCCTACTGTGAATGCGCGAAGCACATTGCACTCTCTCACTGGCCCGGCAGAAGGGGACGTAATTCGCCGCAGCCCAGTCTCCTGGAACTGGGTACAGGGTACCTGTAAAAAAGAGGAACCCGCTCTCTTCTCCCCCCCATAAGGTGCCAAATGTGGCATCGGAGGGGGTGAGAAATCAAATAAGCGGAAGTTCCACTTTTGAATGGAACTCTGCTTTAAGTTCATGCAGATTGGGTACACTTCTCTTTTAAAACCCAGGCAGTGACTATTTGCTATATAATGTATTTCACCACCTGAATCCTTCACCAGTGTGTATAGAAGCTCACCTCAATAATTGGACCTAGTGAACATAGGTCAAATACACATCGTTCTATTGGAGTGGGGACCAATTTATATCCTGGTTGCCTTCCACTAGATACTCCACTGGCATATGACTTGAATAGTCAGTTAACTCTCTGGATCTACTTCTTATTTGATGGATATAAAGTGCTCAAAAGAACAAAATAGGAACCCTAATTGTACAGACATTCTATGTAAACTTGCAAAAATGTATTAAAAACCTCTATAAAATACATTTACATTTAGGTGTGCACATATTGGTGCACACAGATAAAAGCATACAAAGATAGACTCTGGCCCCTTAAGGAGCATAAAACATCAGCTACACTCTCCTTCTCGTGGATGACATCATTTCCGGTGATCATTGGCTCCACACTGACGCGTTTCATTGTGTGACTTTTCTTATGTGACTTTCAAGTTCTACACTGCTGTGACTCATATTTAGTCAAAAAACGCTGTTGGCTGATCTCACAGAGCAAGTCTAGGATTTGCAGGGTTCCCGATAATAATGTCAGGATCCATCCAGACAGTTACTGCTCTCAGTGTTAGAAAGCTGCATCTACATAGATGAATATGAATGTTTGCTGGCTGGCTTTGTAGGACTTCAATCTCTCTGGGCTATTAGTCTATGTAATAGGAGCTGGAAAGCACTCACTGCACACAGCATGAGGATTTGCAACAACCCCCCCTTCTGTGAGACATGAGGTGGGGAGCATACTGATGTACAGCGGCTATATGCTGCCCAGTGAATGCTATATGGGATTTGTGTGTTGAATCCTCAGCAGTCTATATATATCCAGAGACATCTGGCCGTGAATCTCAAGTTGTGGGATTGATTTACTCCAACTTATGTTACTGGCTCTGCTGTTTATCCATAGACCCTATTCAAGATACAGCAGCCACTCCCATTTCCTTCCCACACTTATCTCCCCATCCAGCCTGTGTTACCCCCATTGCGGTTTAATTGAACATTCAGCCTCAGCGGAATTCTACGTGGATTGCTACACCCTTTTGATTGGAAGATTACCAGGATTTTGGTCCCTGTGGATTGAGTGGCTTTACCATTTTAATAAGCTCATCCTTTCTTATCCAACTGACTGTGGAAGAGCCTGTGCATCCCCATAGACTTATTGCAGTGTAGACTGTATGTGGTGGGTGTATGAGGTGTGCTGCTGGCAGGTCTCTGAGTTGTTTGACAACATTTTTATTTTTAATGTTTGCATCAGTGGTAGGTTTTTGCACTAATTAATTTTAACCATATTCAGAAAGTTGATTTTTTTTTAAGCCCACTGTGTTCCTTTATAAGGTTTCTTGTTGATCTCCAATCTAATTTTTATCATGTTTATGCACAACCTTTGGGAACCACACCTGTTAAATGATGTGTGGGGCCTCAGCATAGTGATACGGTTTGCGATTTTGAACTACCCTGTGCACTAATTAATTATTGGTCTGCCCGGGTGTCTTTTTATACATATTTTATGATTGGGCAATAAAGCCAGGCTGATACTCTTAAGCTGGATTGATTTCTGCTTACGGATTCCAATATTAAGCCTGGAAACTGGAATGTTTTATGAGATCTATTAAGACACCAAACTTCAGACACTTTTTCCTTTAATTGCCTAGGTCCTGTTAATGGGAGTTTATGATGGTTTCAGATGGACTAAATTAAAAGGTTACATATCTGTTTTGTCAGGCCCTTTCTTGATGTTAATTAAAATGGATAAGAGGTTCTGCAGTGGGGGGGGGGGGGGGCTGGGGACGACTATGGAATCCATCCCATGCTGTTAGATTTAAATTTAACCTATGTTGCAACCTGGCAATTTTAACAAAGTGAGGCCCCATTCACACCTGAGTGTTTTGTATCTTGAATCTATTATTCTCTATGGAGATGGTTTACATCTCCACTCCAAAATGCCAGAAGCCAAACGCCTGAAGCTCAAAAAAGTTCTGGAACTTTTTTTGTAGCTATATTCAGGGTGGATTTGGGCATTTTTCTCTTTTTTTTTTTTCATTGGTGACCGTTTGCCCTGTACAAAAATGTAGCAAAAATCACAGTAAAATTGAGAGACTTTCTGCCTGAAAACACTACGTTCAGGTGTGAATGCAACTTAAGGGTGTCTTGTGTTACTGACTCAGTTTTGAGGTTGCCTAGACCTCATTATCAGGGGGTAATTGGCTAAGGCTTTCTTCCAATTTCCCAACATGATATTCCTCCTTGCCAGTTCAATATCTTGGGTGACTTTAAAGCATGAGCAATTATTAGAGAAGCAAACACAGAGGTGGATGTAATATTAGTGTGAAAAACATGCATTTTCTAATATGGTATTTACTGTAACTGAGTTTTTTTGTTTGGTCACTTTAGCTAATTTTGTTGGGGGAAAGTTAAAATTGTAATGAATTACCACTCATTATGGCTGTTAATGCAGTATTAAGCCCAAAAGCAAACATTTATTATATTGCTGATTTCCAATTCTTAGATTTGATGGTTGCATTTATTTCCTTTATTAGGTTTTATTTCTTCTACATTCATCTGATAATCCAGTCAGCAAGCCTGTTTTTCACAGCACAAATTCTCTAGCAGAATGTATCAAATGACATGGATGAGACAAACCATTTAAATGTTAGGGCACTGTCTGCAGCAAAGGCTCACAAAGACATGGCATTCCTGCCAATACTTTACAAGGCCACAGGAATTCATGCTGGCGCACACTAGATGCATGACAATGCACACAGATGCGCACTGGTGCACTTATGTAGTGGCTGGGCATTTAGTTTTCAGTATGTAGTGGTAAGGTAGGACAATATGAAATTACTGGACAGTCGGTAAGCAGTATGTAGTGGCAGGGCAGTCAGTGAGCAGTAAATAGTGGTAGGGCAGTCAGTGAACAGTATGTAGTAACAGGACAGTCAGGGTGGTCAATGAGCAGCATGTGGTGACAGAATAGGGCACTATGTAGTAGTAGGGTGGTCTGTGAGCAGTATTTAAGAAGAGGTAAGTCAGTAATAGTATGTACAGTGTAGTTGTAGGACAGGACAGTCAATGAGGGGTATTCAGCTCAGTTTATTGGGATTTCCCCAGTTATCTATTTTTGTGTATTGTAGCAGGCAGGGAATGGACCCTGGAGTGTGGTAGATGGGGTAATTCCTGCTGGGGAAGCCTCTCCTCATCAGCCTCTTACTGCTTGGCTCGGTCTTTGTGGTATTTCCTCCCAACTACCCCAGACAATCTGTACCTTGGGGAGTGGAGAGAGTGACTGGAAGCCCCCATGCAGCCCCCTCTTCTGACCTCATTGGTTTGGGAAAGATGAGCTGAGACCAGACGACTCCAGTGAGTTACGATTTTGGCAGTCCAATAGTCTCACCATGAGCTAGTATGGCATAGCCACTCACAACTTGCGTGATATGAAGTGGACTGACAGCATGACTAGGATGAGATATTGATCACAGTTAAGCTTATGTCAAAAGCCTTCTTAAGTTACATGCTCTCACTGCTTGTTAGATACAACTGCAAGCTTGAATCGGATGGATGGTATTTTTTCCTATGACTGATAGTAACAGCTACGTGTACATAGCTTGGGAGTTGCAAGTAGACTGCAACTCTATCACTTGCTATGCCTTGCTGCTCTTTTGCTTTGCCGTAACAATATAATCTGGACATTGCAGTATATCTGTTTGGACATCATGTACTCTAGCCTTGATGGTATCATATTACTATACTCCAGTTCCTGCACCTTTAAGTGACTTTTATTTGTACTCCAGCAATATCTGGATTGCCTCTTGGTACCACTGGCCACGAGGCTATTGCATTGGCTGTGTACTCTAATGTGCTTCTCTTTTCCCTTGCTTCTGCTCAATCCAAAATCATGTATATACAAATACCACATGCAATCAATATGTCAAGAAGGGCAAGCCAGTTTCCAAGATGGCGGTAGCGGCGCGTTGGCGCACACGGGTGCGTGCATGCGCGGTAGCAGTGCATGGCGCACTGGCACGCACAGTGATGGCTCTTGATGCCAAATGGGGCTTATTAGAGGGACTGATGCCTGGGCTCCTTGCTGTTCGGTCTACAGTGTTCCTGAGACCCACCTGCTACCCGTTTAACCTGTTTGCCTATCCGTTCCTGTGACCTGGCTTATTCCTGATTGTTCCTGACTTCTGGCTGCCTTTGACCTCGGCTTGTTTGACTATGCTTCTGCTTATCCCTCTGGCCTGACTGCTGCCCACCTGTTGCTGACCCAGCATAAACCACTACTCTGCCACCGCCTTCGAATCTGTACATGATCCGTCTGCCTGTGTATGACCCGGCCTGTCTGGACTTGCTTGTGTCCTGTACTACAGAACACCTTCCCCGCTGCTGCAGCTTCCAGCTTCCTGCACCTCTGCCTCTAGCTTGTCAGCTGTTCCAGTCATCATCTGTACCAATGACATCTCTCTGGAGTTTCCGGAAGTCCAGCTCAGCTCCAGCACCAGCTAGAGTAGCCACTCCCTGCATATCGGGCTCTACCATTGGGTACGTGACATGATCATTGCACATTCACAATAGTGAGGCTTTGATGGGTCTATGCACGTGGTTTACTTTGGCCTAGCATCATAATTTTAGCTGTAGACCAGCAACATATTCATGCTACTTATGCTAAGTCTACATAGCTGTTTATTGCTCTAATGGGAGACTCTACATATTTGGTGAGCATTAGCACATACTGTTGACTGACCCGCCAACCCCGTGTGGCTGTAATTTGATGTCTTCTAGGTTAGGTGTGGGTGAACAACGTTGTCTAATAATGGTGGTGATGGATGTAGTTTTTCACGCAATGTTATTTCATTTGTAATGTATTTTTAGTACTTAGTCTCTAAAGTAACCACTGTTGCAGTGGGATGGACTCCCTTGTTCACCTACTTTTTTTTTTCCGATGCGGTCCTGGCCTGGAATTGGAGGACTGCCTGTACCCCCCTCATTGACAGCCCTGGCTGAACCTATATTGTTAGCCCAATCACTCTGCCAGAATACATTACAGTACATGGTGAAATGCATGCATATCCTAGATTTGCCATTACTGATAACTAGATATATTCACCTCTACTGAGTAACTGTTTGTTTATGTACTGTTGTAAATTAAATTATATTAGAAGTTTCTGTTTTATTATAGCAGCTGTCTTTAAAATGAACTAACTAGCACAAAATAAAATATCACACAACTAAAATATGCAATATGTGACAATACATTTCTCTCCCTGGTGAAGTTCTTGTCAAGTGTCTACAAATTTACTGAAAATTGCCATGAAAATCCAATTTACTTGATTACCTCATTATACATTTTATGGATTGTATTTTTCATCTCAGACAATAAAAGAAACACTAGGAACTGCTAAAAACAGATGTTACAGAGAATCTCTTAATTTATACTTAAGATTGTTAAATCCTGGAAAGCTGTAGGACACTTGTAGGCGATACTGACAAGATCTCCACATAAAAGAAGACTGGATCTTTTCCAACAGTTTTTTTTTTTTTGTAGGTTTATTGGTTCCACACTACTGACAGGTTATCATAGTAAATACAATTTTTTTGGGTTAAAGTTGTATATATAAATAATGCTTCACACTTTAATTCTTATAGGTGTGCTGGGACCAAATGTTTCTGTTGATCACAGCAATAAATGAGCAATTGCCCCATTTATTATGAGTATTCTGATATATACAGGCACATGTCAAAAAATTAGAATATCATCAAAAAGGTAATTTATTTCAGTAATTCAATTCAAAAATTAAAACTTATATATTTTACATAGATGTGTTACTCACAGTGTGATATATTTCAAGCATTTCTTTATTTTAATTTTATTGATTATGGCTTACAGCTAGTGAAAACCCAACATTGAGTATCTCTGAAAATTTGAATATCACATAACACCAACAAACAAAAGGGATTTTAACACAGAAAGGTTGTATTACTGAAAAGTATGTCCATGTACAGTATAGTGTGCACTCAGTACTTGTTCTGGGCTCCTTTTGCATGAATTAATGCATCGATACAGCGTGGCATGGAGGCGATCAGCCTGTGGCACTGCTGAGGTGTTATGGAAGCCCAGGTTTCTTTAATAGCGGCCTTCAGCTCATCTGCATTGTTGGGTCTGGTGCCTCTCATCTTCCTCTTGACAATACCCCACAGATTCTCTATGGGGTTTAGGTCAGGCGAGTTTGCTGGCCAATCAAGCACAGTGATACCATGATCATTTAACCAGGTAATGGTACTTTTGGCAGTGTGGGCAGGTGACAAGTCCTTCTGGAAAATGAAATCAGCATCTCCATAAAGCTGGTCAGCAGAGGAACGTATTAAGTGTTCTAGAATTCCCTGCTAGAGGACTGCGCTGACTTTGGACAGTGGACCAACACCAGCAAATGACATGGCTCCCCAAATCATCAAGGACTGTGCAACATTTTGTACAAGTACAGTGTGAGGACGATGCATACTAGCACATTATAACATTAACTTGCAGGGAGAAGATGTTCAATTTTTTTTTACGGTTTACTACCGCTTTAATGAGGTTCTGGTATGGATGTAAAGGCGGACACCCCCCACAAAAAAACATGGGGCCCTCCCAAATTCCATACCAGGAAATTCTTACCTAATGGCTCTAGTATGGAATTTGGGGGACCCTACTCTGTTTTTTTTTGCATGTGCTTCTTCTTAAATTTCATACCAGACCTGAATGTTCTGGTATGGATTTGGAGAGGGGGGGCACACAGACTTTGTTTGTTTTTCTACATGTTAGCCACCATCTCACCCCTTTGTTTACATTCATCCACTATCCATAATCCCTGAATGACAGCTGAATGGGCCAGGTGGCGATATGTCACTGGTTGCTATAAAGTCAGGGTCTACTAGCTCTCTAACAGCCAGTATGTGTAGAAAACAGTAGTCATATTTAGCCGCTGTAGTAATACAACTGCTAAATGATTTAGCTCAGCCAAACCTGGAGCCCACCCCTAATTGCAATGGTAACTGTAATTCATATTTGGTGCTATCTGTAACTATTTGTTCACAACATTACTGACCTGAGGGATATTAAAATACTACATCCTTTAACAGGGTCTTAACAGACAAATAATTACTTCTGATGTGTACAAGCATTCCTTCATATGGAAGGTTTCCCTTCTGTTTTTCTCCTTTGCTTTTTGTGGGTTTCACTAAGTAAGACACCATTGAGAGAGTAAATGGGCAACCACAAAAGGGTTGGGATTAAGCACACACTCTTCTATTGCTGATTATTTATGCTGTCCAACAGAGATAACCACGTCTTAAAATTAAACTACTATATTGTCATTTATATTATGAAATATTATTTTCAGCTGTCAGAGGATTAAATCATAGTTGTCCTGCTAGAGTTTTCATGAAGAGCAGATAGCTTGTAAATTGACCAATAGAAGCAATATCAAGAAAGTGGAAACAAAAATATCTCCAGTATGCTGCCTAATGGTCAATTGACAAAGTCACTAATTTTGCTGACAATATTAAATTAGATGAAGGAAAGAATGAAGTTATTAGTAAGCACTTAGCTGGCATAAATGTGATTGCAAGGGAAAGGTCATGTCAAACATCTGAAGCAGTGAGTTGTGTATAGGTAGCGCTTACAGAGTTAATCAAGTTAGCTCTTAGCTTATTAGGCCACATACACATGTGCGTGAACAGGAACAGGTATTAAAGGGGATCACAAGATGATTTTGTATCACTGCTACATCCTATCCCTGCCTCTTTTCTCTGGATAAGCAATCCACACAATTTAATTCCCATTCCTCTTCTTCCCAAGACCAGAATCCCATTCTCTTGCGTCCTTTGAAATGCCCACTCTGTCTGTAACAAACTCTTCTCTCTCCTCAACCTTTTTATTGCTAACTCATTTAATCTACTCGCCATTACCGAAACCTGGTTTTATGATTCCAACACTGAGTCTTCTACTGTCATCTCCCATTGTGGCTTCTCTGGACTCATTCCCCCAGACCCAGTGGATGCAAGGGCAGGGGAGTGGGAATCCTTCTATACCCACATAGCACCTTGCAGGTACTTCACACACCTCCCTGTCTATCACTCTCCTCAATTGAGGCACACACTACTATCCTTTCCCTCTCTCTGATCACTACCATATTAGTTTCACTCTCTCCCTCTCCTCCACCTCTCCCTCCATGCACCTGACAGTTTTCCATAGAAATCTTTGCCATCTCAACCCTTCTCTTCTCTATTCTGCTACTGACCACTGCTATGACAAAATCTCACCCCTGTCCTACCCCAACCTAACCACTTCTGTCTACAGCACTTCACTCTTATCCTCCCTGGGCATGCTGGCCCCCCTCTCTACACGCAGAATAAAGCCCCGACCCTGAAACCTTGGCAAACAGATTACACCAGAAGTCTGAAAAAACATAGCCATGCTCTTGAACACCTGTGACGTAAGACTAATAGCTAGATTCAGAGAGGTTTACACCGGCGTATCAGTAGATACGCTGTCGTAACTCTGAATCTAAGCCGTCGTACATTTAAGTGTATTCTCAAATTGAGATACACCTAAATGTAGCTAAGATACGACAGCCTGCGCCGTCGTATCTTAGCTGTCTAGTTCCGCCGGCTGTCTAGTTCCGCCTAGAATGCGTAAATCAGCGAGATGCGCCTATTCACGAACGTACGCTTGCCCGTCGCAGTAAAGATACGCCGTTTACGTAAGGCGTTTTCAGGCGTAAAGTTAGTTGAACAAAAAGCTCGCCTAGCCAATGTTAAGTATGGACGTCGTTCCCGCGTCGAATTTTGAAAATGTTATGTCGTTTGCGTAAGTCGTCCGTGAATGGGGCTGGACGTAATTTACGTTCACGTCGAAACCAATACATCCTTGCGGCGTACTTTGGAGCAATGCACACTGGGATATGTCCACGGACGGCGCATGCGCCGTTCGTTAAAAACGTCAATCACGTCGGGTCACGAGTCATTAACATAAAACATGCCCCCCTGTTCCTCATTTGAATTAGGCGCGCTTAGGCCGGCCCATTTACGCTACGCCGCCGTAACTTAGGAGGCAAGTGCTTTGTGAATACAGCACTTGCCTCTCTGACTTACGGCGGCGTAGCGTATATGCGATATGCTACGCCGGCTCAAAGTTAAGCCAGTCTTTCTGAATCTGGCTATAAGTCTCTGAAATATTTCAACCAAGATAAATCTGCCCTCCAAAAATACAATTCCTGCCCCGTCACCGCCAAGCAGACCTATTTCATCCCTCTCATTAACAACTTATCATTCTGTCTCTGTCAACTCTTCTCCACCTTAACCTCTCTACTTCGTCCTCCACTGCCTCCACCCATTTACTCACTCACTGCCCAAGAGATAGCCAATCACTTCAAACAAAAGTTTGATACAATTTGTGAGGAGATCTCCGCTGTACTGATACCTTCTCCACTTAACACTCCATGCCCACATGTACAATCATTACTTCCCTCATTCAACCCCACCACTATAAACAAGGTTACTAAACTTCTTTCTGATTGACATCCAGCTAACCACCTGCCCTCTGGACCCTGTTCCCTTGCAAATGCTATGTTCACCGTATGGCTCTATTTTACACTCTCTAACTCACATCTTCAATCTCTCTTTCCCTTCTGGCATCTTCCCCAACTCTCTAAAATAATTACACCCATACTTAAGGACCGCCACACGCCGATATACGTCGGCAGAATGGCACAGCTGGGCACAAGGGCTTATATATACGTCACCTTTAAGAGCCCAGCCGTGGGTTGCACGCACGCCGCGACCCGGTCCGAAGCTCCGTGACCGTGCCCACGGGACCCGCGGAACCGATCGCCACTGGTGATCATAGGAGCTGAAGAACGGGGAGAGGAGTGTGTAAACACACCTTCCCCGTTCTTCACTGTGGCAATGTCAGTGATCGTCTGTTCCCTGATATAGGGAACAATGATCACTGATGTCACATGTCCAGCCCCGCCCCCCTACAGTTAGAAACACACATAAGGTCACACTTAACCCCTACAGCGCCCCCCAGTGGTTAACTCCTTCACTGCATTGTCATTTTCACAGTAATCAGTGCATTTTTATAGCACTTTTCGCTGTGAAAATGACAATGGTGTCAAAAATGTGTCAAAATTGTCCGGTGTGTCCGCCCTAATGTCGCAGTCACGAAAAAAAACCGCTGTTCACCGCCATTAGTAGTAAAAAAAAAAAAATGATTAATAAAATTGCCATAAAACTATCCCCTATTTTGTAAACGCTATTGATTTAGCGCAAACCAATCGATAAACACTTATTGCGATTTTTTTACCAAAAATATGTAGCAGAATACGTATCGGCCTAAATCTTGCAGTGCATTATGGGGCTTATCACGGCGGGCAAATTTCCTGTGAGCACCCCAAATGCTTGTTTGTTCTAAGAACAAATAAACATCCAATGTTCAAGTCAAACATACATTAGACTCGAACATCTGGACCATCCCTACTAGCAACCTACTATTATCACTGTTCTAGAACAGGAACTGCAATTATGTGCATTCCCAGCCGCAATCTGGACGTGGTTGGAAAAGCATTACAAATAACTTCTCTGACCCAATCACAAAGAAAAAAAGTACACTTTTCCTGTAGTTCCACTTCAAATTGCACAGGCTTGTGACATATTTACTTTAAAGTGTTACTAAACCTGGGACCCTGCATTCAGTATATGTGATCTCCCACGATACACAGAACATGGAAATGCAACTTTTTTTGTAAATATAAACTGCTAAATACCTTTTCTTATCAGCAGTATATACAGTAGCAGTCTTTTGACTTCTATCAATGTCTGTTCTGAGCATTGGTTACAGCATGTAGAAGGAGTTTTCATTCTCCTCTGGCTCTCCTATGAGGCTGCATGACCCCTTACCCTCTGTCTGGACAGTGCTGATTTGTCTTGTACACCCTCCCCACAAAAACAAAATACACACTAAACTGAGCATGTGCAGAGTACCTCCAAGGTTTTGTACTATCAGCAGATGGATTGGGGACAGTAAAAGAAGGGGATGATCAGAGAAGACATGATCAAACAACCTTTTTACACAATGCAGAGGATTAACCCCCAAGTTTCCACAGTATAACAAGCATGCTTTCCTGCATATATATATATATATATATATATATATATATATATATATATACTGATTTAACTTTTGTGGGTTTAGTAACACTTTAATGCCACTGTACACAGATGAAACAATTGAGACCCACCATTAAAATTGAGTAAGCACATGTTAGCATTATTATATTTTATTATTTTTAGTAAAAGAGTACTTCTTGCCATTAAAACATACAGTAAATATAGAGTTTATTGATTTAAAGCGGGAGTTCACCCATTTATTAAATTTTTTTTTTCTCCCCTTAGATTCCTGCTCGTTCGGTCTAGGGGAATCGGCTATTTGTATTAAAATATGAGCAGTACTTACCCGTTTTCGAGCTGCATCTTCTTCCGTCGCTTCCGGGTATGGGTCTTCGGGAGCGGGCGTTCCTTCTTGATTGACAGTCTTCCGAGAGGCTTCCGACGGTCGCATCCATCGCGTCACTCGTAGCCGAAAGAAGCCGAACGTCGGTGCGGCTCTATACTGCGCCTGCGCACCGACGTTCGGCTTCTTTTGGAAAATCGTGACGCGATCGATGCGACCGTCGGAAGCCTCTCAGAAGACTGTCAATCAAGAAGGAACGCCCATTCCCGCAGCCCATACCCGGAAGCGACGGAGAGGATGCATCTCGTAAACGGGTAAGTACAGCACATATTTTAATACAAATAGCCGATTCCCCTAGAGAAAACGAGCAGGAATCTAAGGGGAAAAAGTGCCCTCTAAGGGTGAACCCCCGCTTTAAATCAGACCAGCAATGTCTAGAAATGTGATCAAATATGGCTATTTGCTAAAAACTTTAAATATTGCTTAAATTAAATTAATCTATTTATATGACTACAAACAGTGAAAAGGCAGTTTTTTCTATATTGTACTTGGCAACACAACGTTATTTTTTTTTTCCTATTTAAATCAACAATGTTGTCCCTGAAAATGAATTTTCTGTGCTTTTGGCATGTTTTTTTTTTTTTTACCTAAAGTTATTTTCCTGATTCAAAGCATCCGTGTTGATGAAAAACAGAACTTGAATTTTAAGTTCTATGCTCCATGCAGCTGTTAGGACAATTTTATTATTAAACATCTAGGAGGCCATTGTGTTTGGAAGGTCAGTGCACAGTAGATGTCTCTTTGGAGCCCGTTGCAAGTTCAGGTAACCATGGTAATGTCATAATCCAAAGTTTAAGAAATTGAGTTCCTTACAGAGAGAGTAAAGCATTTTTGTAAATAAAAATAGAAAAAGTACCTTAAAGGTGACACTTTCAATACATAGATATATTAACCACTTGCTTACTGAGCACATATACCCCCTTCCTGCCCAGGTGAAATTTCAGCTTCCGGCACTGGGTCGCTTTTACTGACAATTGCGCGGTCGTGCGACGTGGCTCCCAAACAAAATTGACATCCTTTTTTCCCCATAAATAGAGATTTCTTTTGGTGGTATTTGATCATCTCTGTGGTTTTTATTTTTTGTGTTATAAACAAAAAAAAGCGAAATTTTTGAAAAAAACACAATGGGGCAGATTCAAGAAGCACTTGCGCCCGCGCAACCATAGGTTGCGCGGCGCAAGTGCTTACTTGCTCCGGTGTATTCAGTGCTCCTGTGTATTCAGTGCTCCTGATTCAGGAACCTCGTTACACCGACTGCAGCCTAGGATATGACAGACATAAGCCTCCTTATGCCTTCATATCTCAGGCTGCATTCTTGCGTTGGCCGCTAGGGGGCGCGGCCATTGTGATCGGCGTATAGTATGCAAATTGCATACTACCACCGATTCACAAAAGTTGCGCGGGCCCTGCGCACGCAAGGTACGGAGTTTCCGTACGGCGACTTTAGCGCAAGGTTGCTCCTGCTAATAGCAGGGGCAGCCAATGCTAAAGTATAGCCGCCCTTCCCGCTCGTGAAATTTAAATTTCACGTCATTTACGTAAGTGATTCGTGAATGGCGCTGGACGCCATTCACGTTCACTTAGAAGCAAATGACGTCCTTGCGACGTCATTTGCCGCAATGCACGTCGGGAAAGTTTCCCGACGGAGCATGCGCTGTTCGCTCGGCGCGGGAGCGCGCCTAATTTAAATGATTCCCGCCCCCGGCGGGATCATTTACATTAGGCGCCCTTACGCAGGGCTAATTAGCATAGCGCCCGCGCAATTTACGGAGCTACTGCTCCGTGAATCGCGGGCAAATCGAAATATTTGCGTGGGCGCAGAGAAAAATCTTTGCTCTTTGCCCACGCAAATATTGCACGGATCTACCTGAATCTGGGCCCATATTTTTTACTTTTTGCTATAATAAATATCCCAATTTTTTTTTTTTATTATTTTTTTCTCAGTTTAGGCTGATACGTATTCTTCTACATATTTTTGGAAAAATAAAAAATCGCAATAAGCGACTGGTTTGCGCAAAAGTTATAGCGCCTACAAAATAGGGGACAGAATTATGATTTTTTTTTAATTATTATTATTCTTTACTAGTAATGGCGGCGATCTGCGATTTTTATTGGAACTGCGACACTATGGCGGACACATCGGACACTTTTGACACATTTTTGGGACCATTCACATTTATACGGCGATCAGTGCTATAAATATGCACTGATTACTGTGTAAATGTGACTGGCAGGGAAGGGGTTAACACTAGGGGGCGAGGAAGGGGTGAAATGTGTGCCCTGCATAGTGTTTCTAACTGTGGGGGAAGGGGACTGACTGGAGGAGGTGACCGATCTGTGTCCCTATATACAAGGGACACAGCATTGGTCTCCTCTCCCTGACAGGACGTGGATCTGTGTGCTTACACATACAGATCCACGTCCTTGTCTGTGTAACGGCCGATCGCCGGTGCCTGGCGGACATCGCGGCCTGCCAGGCACATGCATCGGCACTGCAGTGATGCGGTGGGCATGCGCCACCGGCGGGGCTCGCGCGCCCCTCAGTGGCTGGAGGAGCCGAGGATATTTATAGATGTCCTCCCGGCAATTGAGAGCCACTTTGTGGCCGTCTTTATACTATAGGCTGAATACCAAGTGGTTAAGAAGTGTTTCCACTTTTAGGTCATTAGGTCTTTTCTGTTCAGCTGAAAATCGATATGAATTAGGCATTCATAGCTCCCTTAGAATTGGCTACAAAGACCTGAGGTGACTGGGTGGAGCCTGAACTCTAGGAAATGGCTATGCTGGGGCATATCCAACTGCTCTAAGGAGATTCAGCTGTCACAAGAGTTGCCCACCCTCCCACCTGTTGTGATGTTTTGTCACAGCTTTATTTTCGGTTTTGACCTTTTGCCACCAAATTATGTTGCTTTATGGGCTATGCCCTTAAAGGGTCACTAAAGGAATTTTTTTTTTTATCTAAATAGCTTCCTTTACCTTACTGCAGTACTGGTTTCATGTCCTCATTGTTCGTTTTTGCTTTGAAGTAGCTGTAATTCTGCTGTGATCTCCACACTTCCTGGTTGCCTGTTTCCTTATAACCATCGTACTGGGAGATTTTCACGGTGGTCTAAGCTGTCATTACTGTGTGTCTAAAACTCCTCAGAACCAATCAGATTCATTTTAACCACTTAAAACCCGGACCATATTGCTGCCTAAAGACCCAAGGTGTTTTTACAGTTTGGGACTGCGTCGCTTTAACAGACAATTGCGCGGTCGTGCGATGTGGCTCCCAAACAAAATTGGCGTCCTTTTTTCCCCACAAATAGAGCTTTCTTTTGGTGGTATTTGATAACCTCGGCGGTTTTTATTTTTTGCGCTATAAACAAAAATAGAGCGACAATTTTGAAAAAAATTCAATATTTTTTACTTTTTGCTATAATAAATATCCCCCAAAAACATATATAAAAAAAAAATTTCCTCAGTTTAGGGCGATACGTATTCTTGTACCTATTTTTGGTAAAAAAAATCGCAATAAGCGTTTATCGATTGGTTTGCGCAAAATTTATAGCGTTTACAAAATAGGGGATAGTTTTATTGCATTTTTATTATTTTTTATTTTTTTTACTACTAATGGCGGCGATCAGTGATTTTTTTCATGACTGCAACATTATGGCGGACACTTCGGACAATTTTGACACATTTTTGGGACCATTGTCATTTTCACAGCAAAACATGCATTTAAATTGCATTCTTTATTGTGAAAATGACAGTTGCAGTTTGGGAGTTAACCACAGGTGGCGCTGTAGGATTTGGTGTACACTGTGTGTGTGTTTACAACTGTAGGGGGGTGTGGCTGTAGGAATGACGTCATCGATCGAGTCTCCCTATATAAGGGATCACTCGATCGATGCAGCACCATAGTGAAGCACGGGGAAGCCGTGTTTACACATGGCTCTCCCCGTTCTTCAGCTCCGGGGAGCGATCGCGACGGAGCGGCTAAAAACAAAAAGCCGCGCCGTCATCCCGGATCGCTCCCCGAGGGGACCCGACCGACGCAAGTCGCGGGGGGGGTCTCGATCGGACCCCCGACCCACGTCTAGGCAGGGACGTACAGGTACGCCAATGTGCCTGTACGTGCCATTCTGTCGACGTATACTGTATGTACATGCAGCGGTCGGGAAGGGGTTAAAAACAAAACACTGCCCTGGATTTGTTGTTTTTGTTCTGTGAGTCTTCCCGCTTCACCTCTCACCCGGAACTTCATGTACAGTATGTACCTTTAAAACCGAACGTGAAACTAGAGGCACATTATATGATAGATTAAATTAAATTTTTAATCATTTTTAAAAGGAATCAGTTAACTTTTATGTCTCTATACCCTGTAAACAGTCATTTCAGCAAAAACATTTTTTTCCTTTAGTGACCCTTTAAGTTAAATTCTGAGGTCAGTCTAATGCCTGTCTGGCACTGATGGTAAGGACAGGCCTCTTAGACTATGTACGTTTACAGGGAGTGCAGAATTATTAGGCAAATGAGTATTTTGACCACATCATCCTCTTTATGCATGTTGTCTTACTCCAAGCTGTATAGGCTCGAAAGCCTACTACCAATTAAGCATATTAGGTGATGTGCATCTCTGTAATGAGAAGGGGTGTGGTCTAATGACATCAACACCCTATATCAGGTGTGCATAATTATTAGTCAACTTCCTTTCCTTTGGCAAAATGGGTCAAAAGAAGGACTTGACAGGCTCAGAAAAGTCAAAAATAGTGAGATATCTTGCAGAGGGATGCAGCACTCTTAAAATTGCAAAGCTTCTGAAGCGTGATCATCGAACAATCAAGCGTTTCATTCAAAATAGTCAACAGGGTCGCAAGAAGCGTGTGGAAAAACCAAGGCGCAAAAGAACTGCCCATGAACTGAGAAAAGTCAAGCGTGCAGCTGCCAAGATGCCACTTGCCACCAGTTTGGCTATATTTCAGAGCTGCAACATCACTGGAGTGCCCAAAAGCACAAGGTGTGCAATACTCAGAGACATGGCCAAGGTAAGAAAGGCTGAAAGACGACCACCACTGAACAAGACACACAAGCTGAAACATCAAGACTGGGCCAAGAAATATCTCAAGACTGATTTTTCTAAGGTTTTATGGACTGATGAAATGAGAGTGAGTCTTTATGGGCCAGATGGATGGGCCCGTGGCTGGATTGGTAAAGGGCAGAGAGCTCCAGTCCGACTCAGACGCCAGCAAGGTGGAGGTGTAGTACTGGTTTGGGCTGGTATCATCAAAGATGAGCTTGTGGGGCCTTTTCGGGTTGAGGATGGAGTCAAGCTCAACTCCCAGTCCTACTGCCAGTTTCTGGAAGACACCTTCTTCAAGCAGTGGTACAGGAAGAAGTCTGCATCCTTCAAGAAAAACATGATTTTCATGCAGGACAATGCTCAATCACACGCGTCCAAGTACTCCACAGCGTGGCTGGCAAGAAAGGGTATAAAAGAAGAAAAACTAATGACATGGCCTCCTTGTTCACCTGATCTGAACCCCATTGAGAACCTGTGGTCCATCATCAAATGTGAGATTTACAAGGAGGGAAAACAGTACACCTCTCTGAACAGTGTCTGTGAGGCTGCAGTTGCTTCTGCACGCAATGTTGATGGTGAACAGATCAAAACACTGACACAATCCATGGATGGCAGGCTTTTGAGTGTCCTTGCAAAGAAAGGTGGCTATATTGGTCACTGATTTGTTTTTGTTTTGTTTTTGAATGTCAGAAATGTATATTTGTGAATGTTGAGATGTTATATTGGTTTCACTGGTAAAAATAAATAATTGAAATGGGTATATATTTGTTTTTCGTTAAGTTGCCTAATAATTATGCACAGTAATAGTCACCTGCACACACAGATATCCCCCTAAAATAGCTAAAACTAAAAACAAACTAAAAACTACTTCCAAAAATATTCAGCTTTGATATTAATGAGTTTTTTGGGTTCATTGAGAACATGGTTGTTGTTCAATAATAAAATTAATCCTCAAAAATACAACTTGCCTAATAATTCTGCACTCCCTGTATGTTTATGGGTGCCCACGTTATACTATGACTGGCATTCTTGTTTGGTAAATTCTGGGGTCAGTCTAATGCCTGTCTGCCACTAATGGTAAGGACAGGCCTCTTAGACTATGTGAGTTTTGGTTTTATGGATGCTTATCAGTGGCGGCCGGTGCTCCAAATTTTTGTGGGGGTGCAAACAAACTGAAAAATTCTGAAAAAAAAACATCAATTGCAGCCTCACTGTGCCATCAAACTCATCCACTGTACCATTAAATGCATCCACTGTACCATCAAACGCAGCCACTGTACCATCAAACACAGCCGTTGTGCCCATCAATTTCCACCATTGTGCCATCAAGCGCAGACACTGTGCACATCAATTTCTGCCACTGTGCCCATTAAACACAGCCACTGTGCCATCAAACTCAGCCACTGTGCCCATCAATTGCCACCACTGTGCCCATCAAATGCAGCTACTGTGCCATCAAACACAGCCACTGTGCCCATCAATTGCCGCCACTGTGCCCATTAAACGCAGCCACTGTTCCATCAAACGCCACCACTGTGCCCATCAAACGATGCCACTGTGCCATCAAATGCTCCCATTATGCCTCATCAAATGCTCCCACTGTGCCGCCTCGCCCGCTGTCTGCCCAGCACTTACCCGGTCTCAGTGGGGCAGCGGGTGACGCAAACGGGAGATGAACGGTGTTCTCTATGCTCCTCCATTCTCCTTGATGTCTTCTCCCGCCCTCTCTTCCCGTCATCTGCTGTGATTGGATGCCAGATAGGCGTCCAATCACAGTGCCTGTTGTTTCATCCGATCAGGTGGGTAACAGACGCCAGCACCTGGCGGAGATTGGTGGAGAGGCGGTTCAGTGTTAGAAAGCGAATATTCATTTGCTTTTCTTTCAATAGTTTTTATATTAGAAAACTATACACTTAGGCTCACTTGGTAATTTAGAATCACCTGGGAGCGCCCTCATCTGGAGGAAGAGACGTTATTTCTGGGAGCGCTGAGAGGTGAGGAGCTGAAATGCTGGGTATGTGGAGGGTGATAAGGGATAGTCAAGTATATGGGTGGGGGGTAGGTAGTCAGAAATAAGAGGATAGGTAGTGCCGGGACACGACCAAATAATACAGGGGTCAGTGTCCTTCCCCACTTATAATACAGGGGTCAATGCCTTTTTAGATCCACGCTATAGCCGAATGACAGCCACAGTGCGGACCTGAATTGCCGGGAGGCCGTCAATAGATGTCCTCCCCTTCGCACGCTCCCCACACTGACAGCGTGAGGGGGAAAAAAAGCCGATCACCGGCTTATGTGCAAGGGACATCGGTCCTGAGGAGGAAGAGGCAATTCTGCCCCCCTATGTGCCAATCAGTACCCCCTGCCATTGCCACCTGTCAGTGCCACCTATCAATGCCCACCAGAGGTGCCAATCAGTGCCTCATCAGTGCCACTTAGCAGTGCTGCCTATCAGTGTAACCTACCAGTGCCCATTACTGCCACCCGTCAGTGCCCATTACTGCCAGCTATCATGCCACCTATTAGTGCCACTTTTCAGTGCCCACCAGTACCACCTATCAATGCCTATCAGTGCCACCTCTCAGTGTCACCTCTCAGTGCCCACCAGTGTCACCTATCTGTGCCCACCAGTGACGCCTTATTGGTGCCCATCAGTGCAGCCCATCAATGACCATAAGTGGCAGCCTATTGGTGCCCATCAGTGCAGCCTCATCAGCGTACATTAATGAAGCAGAAAAATTACCTGTTTGCAAAATTTTATAACAAAATATATAAAAAAATATATATATATATACAAAATTTGTTCTTTTTATTTTTTTTTAACAAAAAATAAAAACCGCAGAGGTGATCAAATACCACCAAAAGAAAGCTCTATTTGTGGGGAAAAAAATAATAAAAATGTCATTTGGGTATAGTGTTGTATTACCGCACAATTGTCATTCAAACTGAAAAGCTGAAAGCTGAAAATTGGTCTGGGCAGGAGGGCGGTTTAAGTGCCTAGTAAGCAAGTGGTTAAAGGGGCTGCGAGTTTCTGCCTGTAATGGGTGCATATCCATCCTCATTTTCCTGGGCTGGCTGTATGCTCAGATAAGGGCGCATATCCATCCCCTTTTTCTGGGCTGGTTGTATGCTCAGATACTGTAAGGGTCTGGTGTGTATTTTGGGGGGACTGTTCACTTTTCTCCTTGTTTGTTGTTTGTTAGGGTGCACCATAATTACCAGTCACTATTTAAAAAATAGGAGCTGCAAAAAGAAGAGGGTTTATACTCTCCTGCCCCATCCCCATTCCTCTGATTTTCAGTCCTTTGGCCACTTAACTTTCCACACCCCTCTGTGTGTGTCAGACCCATGGATGGATTGGTGGTTCGCTGCATAGGTGTCAGTGGAAGGAACCACTATGTGCAGCGGGGGTGGGGGGGGGGGGTGCAGGTATCCGACACTCCTGGAAGTGTCACAGCGAAAAATTTCCCACAATCAGTGGGGGAATGCCGCTATTGTTATCAGTGAAAAAAATAAACAGAATTGGCGATCACTGGAGTAAATGTGAGACATTGGTGGTTAATAGGAAAAAGAGAGATAGAGGGGTGCTTAGTAGTGGAACAGGAGGGCAGTATGGGTAGAAGGAGGTAGTGAGGCGGGCAGTGGTGGGAGAGCGAGGTAGTGAGGTGAACAGGGGGGGCAGTATGGGTAGAAGGAGGTAGTGGGACGGGCAGTGGTGGGAGAGTGGGGTAGTAAGAAGAACAGGGGGGGGCAGTATGGGTAGAAGGAGGTAGTGGGGCGGGCAGTGGTGGGAGAGCGGGGTATTGAGGAGAACAGGGGGGGGAGCAGTATGGGTAGAAGGAGGTAGTGGGGCGGGCAGTGGTGGGAGTGCGGGGTAGTGAGGTGAACAGGGTGGCAGTGAGAGGATAGATCAATGAAGATATCAATCCAAACTTTAGCTGCTAAATGGCAGATTTTTGACCTGTTCATCTGCCTTCTTGGTACAGCTGCAGCCAGAAGTAATAAAATGTGTGGTGTTATAACTATCGGAAATAATGAATGACTTTTTAGCTCAGCCAAAGGCTTATTTCACATAATAAGCAAATCCCAGATGAAGTCAGCATCCAAATATGGTCATGATAGTAACAGACCTCAGCGCAATCACTATGGTGTGAGTGTAGTGACACCAAAATTATTAAACAAATACAGTATATACGAGTATGAATGTGCAATTGCCTCAAACAAGATGTGTATCTGATTATACACCCAGATCCTGCTGCATACACTCATGTTCCCACATGTGACAAGCAAATAATATATTAAATAGTGCTGTGAAGTATTATATAAAATAAACAGTTATTGAATTTTTTATAATGGCACAAATTATATATCCAAAAAAAATCAGCTGTGTAAGTTCACAATAATTTATGAAATAAAAGTCCTTCAATTATCAATGTGCATGCCCATTATTATTTTCTTCCTCTTGTACCAAAAAAAAGCATACTCTATGGCCCGGATTCACAAAGCACTTATGCCGACGTATTTCGAGATACGCCGCATAAGTCTATCTATGCACCGTCGTATCTATGCGCTGTGCCCACAATCTGAGATACGCCTGAAAATAGGCTGCATATGACCGACGTAACTTTCCTACGCCGGCGTATTGTAGGCGCATATTTACGCTGGCCGCAAGGGACGCTCCCATTGATTTTGTACGCAAATGAGGGAGATACGCCGATTCACAAACTTACTTGCGCCCGGCGCATGATAAAAGTGGTTTGCATAAGGCGTACGTCCAGCGTAAAGTTATTCCACATATAGGAGGCGCAACTCATGCAAAGATATGGACCAGGGAACACAGCCGTCGTATTTTACGTCGTTTACGTAGTACGTGAATAGGGCTGGGCGTAGGTTACGTTCACATCGTAGGCAGTGATCCGGCATATCTTAGGGAGTAGTTCCGACGTGATTCTGCCCATGCGCACTGGGTTGCGTCCACGGGACAGCGCATGCGCCGTACGTTATTCGTATCTTTATGATGCTCAGTCCATCATTTACATGGGGTCACGCCTCATTAGCATGGCTCACGCCCACTTCCCCCTACGCTGGCTTACGCCGAGTGCTTTGTGAATCCAGTGCTTGCATCTGTGCGCTGCGTTGGGCAAAGCGTATATTAGATACGATACGCTGCATAAATATGCGCCGATGTATGTGAATCCGGGCCTATGTTTTTAGGATTCACAGAGGCGCATTGCCGGTGGTATAGCCACGGTGTCCCATTGATTTCAATGGACAGGAGCGGTGAATGAGTGGTATACACACCGCTCCTTTACTGCTTCAAAGATGCGGCTACCAGGACTTTTTTTCCATCCTGCCAGCGCACCGCTCCAGTGTGAAAGCCTTCGGGGTTTCATACTGGAGAAATAGCAGCCGCTGTTTCAGGTCGGTTTGCAGGCTCTATATTTAGCGCAATAGTGCCTGCAAACCGCCCCAGTGTGAAAGGGGTCTTAGTGGTTGTATGTAGAAAGCTCAATTTTCTTTTTTATATATATATATATATATATATATATAGCGCTACCCCCGAAGGAGCCGCTGGTTTGATTTTGGGCCTACTCTCTGACCTATCCACCCCTCTAATAGGCTCGAACCCTCCCTTGGCACACCAGATAAATACAAATGTATTGTAAGTCTCCTTCTTAGCTGGGACCACAATAACACCTGTGAAGTAAACAGTGAAATGTGATAATATTGTTACCTTCTTCTGGATGCAGTCCTCAGGGGCAAACACACCTCACACAAGTAATATAGTAAACCAAGGGTAACTTTACTTGGCATCAAAGAGATAAAGAAATAAACAGCAGATTAAACACACATTAACATATATAGCTGACTCTGCAGGCGTCCCTGCAAGAGTCAATAAAACAAAAATAAAATGTTAATATTACTAAGTCTACAAGTAACTATGGATAGTCTATGCTCGCGAGCTCCCCTAGTGGGCAGTTCTGTAAAACACAGTTGCAGGCAACCTTGGCCAGGCCTGGCCCAAATAGCTTCAGAATGTTTCCTCAGTGGTGAAGTCTATGATAAAAATGTTGGTGCACTTAACTTATTTGTAATCCAAGGGAATTTAGGCTAAGTCAAAGGGGTATGATAAACACAGATGCTTGTGGACCGATCCTCCAGTCAGCATCAGTCAATTCTGCTAGCGTGACTTTCAGATGTTAGGCCTCTGAGCTAGATCAATGAGCAATACGTGGCTCCGATATGTGGAGTGCTATTAGTCATAAGGCTGAGGTAACATTGAAACTTGGGCAAGTGCCCTCTCACCCGAGCAGGCCCAGACCACCTGAGTCCCTCACGAAAGACGCGCCGATCAGTCACCCTTTGGTAACACAGTCTCTGGTATCCCGATCTAGACTGTTACAACCATCAGCTGGTGAGTTTCTCCGGTCTCTTGGAAACATGAGCTGGATGCACTTAGTCTTGTCTCTCTCCGGATTGCTGATCTTCCGTTGGATCCCGTCTCAGGCTTCAGGCCTACCTGCTTGGCTGTAGTGCTCCCCCTCGTGCCGCAGAGGGGAGAGCGCCGATCCCAAGAGAGCGAATTCAGCTCCTCCCTGCCTTTAAGTAACCTCCCCCATAAAGCCGTGCGGGGGGTGAAATGTTCTCTGGGAAGCCAATGCATTGTGGGTACCATAGTCTTTTTCTACTAGAGTCAATGGAGCCTCCCGATCCTTCAAATCCCACAATGCATTGTTTTAAGAAAAAGTAAACATGTATATACAGCGTGACTGGAACTCCCAGGGTATTTAAGTATGCATAACTATCAAATGGTCCTGATAGTCTGACCCCACTACATATATATATATATATATATATATATATATATATATATATATATATATATATATATATATATATATATACTGTATATATGGATCTGGGGGTCCCCTTTGTTAAAGGGGTCTTCCAGATTCTGATAAGCCCCCGCCCGCAGACCCCCTCAACCACCGGGCAAGTGTTGTGGGGATGAGGCCCTCAACATCCTCCCCATGTTAAGGGCATGTGGCCTGGTACGGTTCAGGAGAGGGGGGGCGCACTCTGTCCCCCCCCTCTTTTCTGCGGCCGGCCAGGTTAACGTGCTCGGATAAGGGGTCTGGTGTGGATTTTTGGGGGAACTCCACGCCATTTTTTTTTTTACATTTGGGGTGGAGTTCCCCTTAAAATCCACACCAGACCTTAAGGGTCTGGAATGGATATTTGGGGGGAACCCCACGTCATTTTTTTTTAAATTGACAGCGGGGTTCCCCTTAATATCCATTCCAGACCTTAAGGGCATGGTAATTGAATTTGGGGGGACCCCCACGCTATTTTTTTTTTTTTATGAATGTATTCGCTCTGAATGCCCAGAGCCGACAATTCATTATAGCCGCAAGTCAGTTTTAAATGTCTTTTTTTCTTTCAGAAATTACACTTTGTGCAGGGACAATTTTAAGTACGGGAAACACGCGCTATTTCACATGCTAACTTTACACCCCCCCTAGGTACGAAATTTAAAGGAATATTTCACTTTTATTGTTTCACTTTTAGCATTATTAAATTCACTGCTCCCGAAAAAACAGTAGTTTTTAAAACTTTTTTTTGCATTGATACATGTCCCCTGGGACAGGACCCAGGTCCCCAAACACTTTTTAGGACAATAACTTGCATATTAGTCTTTAAAATTAGCACTTTAGATTTCTCCCATAGACTTTAACAGGGTGTTCCGCGGCTTTTCGAATTTGCCGCGAACACCCCAAATTGTTTGTTGTTCGCCGAACAGGCGAACAGGCAATTTTCGAGTCGAACATGAGTTCGACTCGAACTCGAAGCTCATCCCTACAGACTAGTAGTGACTGTAGCAGACTGGTAGGAATTGTAGCAGACTGGTAGGATCTGTTTCAGACTGGTATAGACTGTAGTAGACTTGTAGAGACTGTAACAGACTGGGAGCTCAGGTGCACTGACAAGCATCTGATTAAGGGCTGATTCACACCAGAATGTAGTGCAGGAAAGGCACGTTCCATGCAGGCTTCCCTCACGCTATCAAAAATGCACTGCCATTGATAATGAAACCCCAAATGCAGAGTTGCGGGGTATCAGATTGCATGGTACAGTATTACAATGCATTTTGGTGTGGTGCATTCTTCAAAATAGTGCATGCACTACTTTTTTTGCATTCCGGCGCAATTCAGGGGAATGTGCAGCGATTCTTGTATGAACCAGAACTTGATGTTCAAATGGTTCCTGGTGTCATGTGACGTGTCACTTGACACAGCTGAGATACTCCAGGCAATACCTGGAAGTGCGATGGACAAGGCACCAGCGCTGAAGTGTGGAAGATAAGTGACTGTGGCAGTATCTTAACAAATGTGCCTTTTAAATAGAAAATAATGACATTTCACAGTTATTCCATAGAGAAAATTGAGTACTGTCCGTGATACTTTTTTTATTTTCACTAACATACAATTTTTCAGGACAAGCTTTTGGGGTGTTACCCCTTCTTCAAGGTCCAAGCAGTACTGCTTAGACCTTGAAGAAGGGGTAACACCCCGAAAGCTTGTCCTGAAAAATTGTATGTTAGTGCAAATTAAAAAAGTATCACGGACAGTACTAAATTTTCTCTATCACAATTGCACTAATACGGTTACAATCACGTCACAGTTATTCCATGAATGCAGAGTAATTTTTCTACTTTAGTAAATGTAATAGGATAGACATTTTAAACTGTATAAACGGTATTGTTCAAGTTAAAAGCCATCCACAACAAGTACAAAGGAGGCCAAATTACCACAGCTGGAAAACAAACCAGTTTTTTACTTCAAGAGCCCTTCAACAGAGATGAGCAGCTGCAAGGTTCTCAAGCCTATATGCCACGTCAAGTAATTTACATATTTAATTTTCAACATATGAATCACATACACACGAAAAAGAATTTTCTTTAGAGAAAAAAAACTTCTGTTGATAATCTTTTTGACTCTGTTAAACGTTTAACTAATAACATTCCTCTTTGTAACTGGTTTATATGTTGCAAATTAGGTGTCATTTAAAAAATACTCTTTACTGTAAAACCAAAGGCCCGGATTCACAGACATCTTATGCCGACGTATCTGTTGATATGCGGCGTAAGTTCAAGGATGCGCCGTCGTATCTATGCGCTGTATTCAGGAAACAAGATACGCCTGGATTTTGCCAAGATACGACCGACGTAAGTCTCCTACGCCGTCGTATCTTGGGTACATATTTACGCTGGCCGATAGGGGCGCTTCCGTAAATTTACGCGTTGAATATGTAAATGACCTAGATACGCCGATTCACGAACGTACTTGCGCCCGTCGCAGTAAGCTATGCCGTTTACGTAAGGCGTACGTCCACCGTAAGTTTACCCCTCATAAACCAGGGGTAAGTCATGTTAAGGTATGGACGTCGGAAACGCCGAAACATCCGTCGTATTTTACGTCATTTGCGTAAGTCGTACGTGAATGGGGCTGGGCGTAGGTTACGTTCACGTCGAAAGCATTGAGCCGACGTATCTTAGGGAGTATTTGCAAGCCTCTCTATGACTCCCTGACATCTAGGATGGGACAGTACATTGACCATTTCATTCAACCTGCCGTACAGAAAACCCAGGCCTACCTTAAAGATACAAAACATATCCTGCAATTGCTTGATACTGTGCCAGTATTTGAAGGGAGAACTTTGCTGGCAACAGCAGATGTAACCTCACTTTATACCATCGTGCAACATCATGATGCTTGTTTTGCAACAAAGTGGCTACTACGTAAGCACAGCAATCTAATCTGCAAACAGAGGAAGTACCTTATAAAATGTTGTGATTTCTGCTTGAAATACAACTCTTTCTGGTATGACCAGACATTTTTTAAACAGGCTATCGGTATAGCCATGGGGGCTAAATTTGCCCCTAGTGTGGCTAATGCCTTTATGGCATTATGGGAAGAAACTGCCGTGTATGAGAACACTCCTGTAGAACTAGACCTCTACAAAAGATATATTGACGATTTAATCATCGTATGGAATGGCAGCAGAGATACCCTTGAAAGTTTCCTGGAAACACTCAATAGGAATGATAAGAACATAGCCTTGGTGTGGAAAATAGATGAGAAAGCTGTAGATTTTTTAGATCTAAATATCAGCCTGGAACATGATAAAATAGTCACTAAAACACATTTTAAAAATGTGGATACTAACAGTTGCCATTTTAAACCATGGCTCTTTAATATCCCGAGGGGACAACTCGTAAGAATGAGAAGGAACTGTACAAAAGAAAGTGATTATTTACTACAACCAGAAATGATTGGTTCGGTTTAAGGAAAAAGGCTATGAAGAATCTTGGGCGAAAAATCAAATAGAGAATGTCGGCAGAATGGACAGGAATGTGGTGTTACAGGATAAAGAAAAGATCATCCATCAACAAACAGCACCAGGACTTATTCTGGACTATAACTCCCAACATAAAGACGTGGCCAAGGTGATCAGAAGACACTGGCACATCTTGAGAAAATACAAAGATCTACAGAAAATCCTCCCAGACAAACCGAGGATTGTCTATGAGAGAGCACCCACTCTTAGAGATCTTATTGTCAAATCAGTAGTTGAACCTCCACCAAAACCTGGATATACCTTTTTTTCAGGAAAAGGTTTTTTCCCTTGTAAGGGGTGTTTTGCGTGTCATAAGTCACACAGATTCCAAAAGAAAATAACTGAGTTTGTTGCTACAAACACAGGTGAAACACATGCGATTAGAGACTTTATTGGGTGCCACACTGAGGGTGTTGTATATGTACTACAATGTAGTTGCAACCTTCAATAGGTTGGAAGGACAAAGAGGGCATTGAAAGTGAGAATTAAAGAGCATGTTCAAAATAGTATTAAAGGTTTCCCGAAACATAATGTCTCTAGACATTATGACCGTGTACATAATAGGGACCCGACCCAACTTCAATTTTGGGGGATCAAAAAATATAATGCATCTTGGAGAGGTAGTCTTAGGCCCCATACACACGAGAGAATTTATCCGCGAATACGGTCCAGCGGACCGTTTCCACGGATAAATCCTCTCGTGGATTTCGGCGGATTTTCATGCGATGGAGTGTACACACCATCGCATTGAAATCCGCGCTGAAATCCTCTGGCGATGACGTGTCGCGCCGTCGCCGCGATTATGACGCGGCAACGTGCGCGACGCTGTCATATAAGGAATTCCACGCATGCGTCGAATCATTACGACGCATGCGGGGGATCCCTTCGGACGGATGGATCCGGTGAGTCTATACAGACCAGCGGATCCATCCGTTGGGATGGATTCCAGCAGATGGATATGCTTGGCATGTCAGCAAATATTCGATCTGCTGGAATCCATCCCAGGGGAGAAATATCCGCGGAAACAGATCCGCTGGCGTGTACACACCATAGGATCTATCCGCTGAAACCCATCTGCTGGGATTTTTCAGCGGATGGATTCTATGGTGTGTACGGGGCCATAAGGTCAGAACCATAAGTCAAAAAGAGTTGAAATGGATACATAGCACTTGTACCAGGAGGGATGAATGTCGAGTTCGATCTCAACTGCTTTCTTAGCAATTTCTGACCTTATGGACTTTTACTTATATTTTTATTTTTATTTTAATTGTATTTTATTACAATGATTATGGCTCTCTATGCATCATTCATTGGTATATATGCGTTGATACACACACATATATACATATCTCTTCGGTTACATATGCGTTGATGCACATATTTATACGCATATGCCTTTGGTTATTCCGGATTTATTCATTAGGATACGTTTTATATACATTTTTGTTGTTATCCAGATGTTTTGTGGTGAACATGTTTAATATATGACATATAAGCTACTATGAGACTCTGTGAAGAGCTTGTGACAAATCAGGTGTGCGTTCACCGTATGTCCTTAGAATATATTAGCTTATTGGGGTTTGGGGTTTTGCTCTTTATTTTATTTCTTATTTTATATATTTTTTATTGATACATTAAACTAGCCATTTCTGGGTGAGAGCTGCGGTTTTCCCTTGCTCACCCGTGAGTTTATTTTGCTAATGTAACTGTACATATAGCTTGCAGAGGCCACTCCCATGATGAGACCATATCCTCTGTTTTAAACATTTTATACCGATTTTAACATATCTTATGTATTTTAGCATTTTATGAATTTACTGTGTCTCTCCTTTGGCGATTATAAATTGTAATTTCCGCCAGGTTGTTGCATTCTCTTTTCCTGTGTTGGGTCTGTATAATGAATTGCGTTATGCTACCTGGTTTAGCCAATTATTGCCAGTACCTTACATATTAGACAACCAATAAAATGGCCACAATAGACTATACACAAAGGACTACAACAAAATGGCCGTGATTCAACTTCCGGTTTTTCGATATATAAACACTAGCTCCACCACCAATCAGGTTCCCCAGATGAAGACACGTGACCGTGTCGTAACGCGTAGGGATTGGAAGGACGTACACCTGGAGTGACGTAAGCAGGTGCTGAGGATGCCGCTGGTCTTTTATGTTATTGCACGTTTTTACATGTTTGATGTAAGCGCAGGTTATACTCTAATAAATTCCCCCTGTACTTGCTTACTACACCATTGGAGGCTCTTTTGTTCTCTCTCTCCCATCCTTTTGGAGTCCACATTAGGGATAGATCAAGGAGAAGCCCCAGGAGTGTGACAGGTGGGAAGACGCTGTGGCTGTAAGGAGCAGGCTGACACTAAGGATATCCTGGATGCCTTATATTTGTGCTATTGAGGTGAGAGTTTTGGAAGCCCTGTTATGGATATGACCTTCCATCTGTTAGTAATTCATCTACAGCAGTCCTAGTGGATATTTAGCTGCATCCTCATTCCCATTTGGCGGCGATTCTTTCATTCACATTTGGGACACTTATTATTGTTTTTCACCTCTATATTTTATATATATATATATATATATATATATATATATATATTACATTTTAGTATTTCCACTTTATGTATTTTCATTTATCACTGATCACCGTTTTCTGATAGCGTGGAGGTTTTGCGCAGAACCCCTCTTTCAACATTATTTCACTTGTGTATTGTAAACACGATTAGGTTTTGCTGCACTGAATTCTTTTGTTTGTTTTTTGCATCATTGGTAGTCCTTAGTAGCGCAAAGGACACCTCTTATTATTCTCTATGTTATGTCGGCGTAGCGCATATCATATGCGCTACGCCGCTCTAAAGATACGCCGATCTCTGTGAATCCGGCCCAAAGTCTTTTTATAAATACCTAAACTATACTGAGGTAGCTGATTTTTTTTCTTTGTCTTGCTCTTTATTATCCTGTGATCTAAAGCTGAAGAAGGCTTTGGGTGGCCTAACATGGGCAGATTCTCCCTTGAGACTCATAAACAGATTTGTTGGTATGTGTGTTATGAGTAAGCCTAAGGGGAGAAGGGGTTAGCATATGTCCTGCCCTCATATGGATAATATAGAATTGGGATAGAGGTTTTCCAGCAAGTTGATTAATAATTGCTTCTGAAGGTTGAAACCATGCCTTAAGGAAGTTTTAAAGAATCCTAATCCTCTTCCCAGTGACACATATGACCATAGCATTCGGTTGGATTTGAGTTACTTTTATCAAATATTTAAAAGTCAAAACCTTTTGTTATCAGTACCTAGGAAAGCCCAAAACAGTTGAATTCCTACTCAAGTGTCACATTGGGTTTGCAAAATCAGTGCCATAATTATTCTGTTTATAATCTAAAAATGATCACGATATGTCCAATAACAATGAAAGATCTTATGTTTAAACCAACCACCACTAAATGACAGATTGTGGTCCAGATTGAGACTGAGTGACAGTCTGTGTGTCTCTGTCATTATTTCTGGCTTCTTGCCATTTGCCTGGACACTGAATAATCTCCAGTACAGCCAGATTCATGCCAAGCCTCCCCTGTTGCCACTGCTGCTTCATCCTCTGGTTGCTAGGACTGCCCTGCATCACATAAGTGCCCACATACAAGGCTGGGCAGCTCCTGTCCTCTGTCTAGACCTGCTAAACCCCCACCCTCTTCCATGCTGCCATGAAGCTATGCAAAGTAGTGTAAGGACCATGAAGGTGGCAGGTCTGAGGACACTGATAAAGGAGGGGATCTGATGCTAAGGGGGGGAAGAGGAAGCTGTGATGTGAAGAAGGGATGTGATGCAGGGGGGGGGGGGGTTTGCGAGGACACCGATGTTGAGGGTGGACATTGATGTAAGAGGGGAATGTGATGTGAAGAGGGCACTGATGTAAAGGGGGGACTGTTATGTGAGGGGGCAGTGATGTGAAAAGGGGAGTTGTAAAATACAGGCAGTCCCTGAGTTACGAACACAATAAGGACTGTAGGTTTGTTTGTAAGTGGAATTTGTTTGTAAGTCGGAACACTGCATTTGTAAGTGTAACTTCCGGTCTGAACACTGCAAGTGTAAAGCCCTGTACACATGATCGGTTTGTCTGATCAAAGCAGACCGATGGACTGTTTTCATCGGTCAAACCGATCGTGTGTGGGCCCCATCGGTTTGTCTTCTATCAGGGAAAAAAATAGAACATGTTATAAATTTTTCCTATGGATAAAAAAACTATAGAAAAAACAATTGTCTGTGTGGAAGTCCATTGGTCAAAAATCCATGCATGCTCAGAATCAAGCAAACGCAT
Source organism: Rana temporaria (assembly GCF_905171775.1). Classification (NCBI taxonomy): domain Eukaryota; kingdom Metazoa; phylum Chordata; class Amphibia; order Anura; family Ranidae; genus Rana; species Rana temporaria. Next base: position 160,992,913 of record NC_053492.1, read on the forward strand.
GCTCGGAAGCATTGAACTTAATTTTTCTCAGCATCTCGTAGTGTTTTACGTCACCGCGTTTGGACATGGTTGGATTTTTGACCGATGGTGTGTAGGCAAGACTGATGAAAGTCAGCTTCATCGGATATCCGACAAAAAAGTCCATCGGATTAGATTCCATCAGATATCGGATCGTGTGTACAGGGCATAAGTGTAACTTCCACCTGTGCATGGATGTGGGATATTCCGGGTGCCTGTTATGTTATCTGGGGCTCTTCTGGCAATGCAGTACATGTAGTACTGCAGTGTGGGATGTGTCCGGAGGTGATCAGAGGTATCCAGGACCAGCGTGAAGCACAAGTGGCCGGCATTTGAGGCGTTCGTAAGTGGGAGTCATTTGTAACTCGGGTGTTCATAACTCGGGGACTGCATGAATAAGGGGGCTGTGATGTACAGGGGGATTTAGGACACTATTAAAAAGTGGACTGTGATATGAGGGGGGCTGTGATGTGAAGAGGGCCTGTAATGTGAAAGGGGACCCTAATATAAAGGGGGACTGTTGTGGGAAGTGGGGTGTTATGTAAAGGTAGGTATGTTATATGAAGGGGGACTGCAATGTGAAGGGGGACTAAAAACACAGATGCAATGTGAGAACTGAGGGGGGACTGTGATAAAAAGGGGAGTTGTGATATGAAGAGAGGACTGTAATGTAAAGGGGGACAATGATTTAGAAGGAAGACTTTGATGTGAAGAAGGGGCTGTGATTTAAAGGGACAGCTTTGATGTGAAGCAAAAAAAAAAGCACTGTGGGGGATTGTGGGCATGGTATAATTTGCACTAAATATTTAGGTGTGGCTTACAGGGGGTGCAGTTAAGTAGAGTCTCAGATGACTTACATAGTGCAGAATGTAGTAATGTTAAATAGGGAATGTATAGTGTGTAGAGTGTATGGAGGTAGTATGTGCAGGAGAGGAGTGCGGAGTGTATGGTGGTGGGTAGTAGCGTAGGGTAGTATGTGCAGGAGCAAAATGCAGAGTATATGGCAGTGGGTAGTATGTGCACGTGAGGAGTGCGGAGTGTATGGCGGTGGGTAGTATGTGCAGGAGAGGAGTGCAGTCACCACTGCTGGCCCCCATTACATAAGAGTTCATAGAGCTCCCCTTAACATCAGAGTCCCCAAGGTTCTCCCTTAAAACAGAGTCAACAGAGTTCCCCCTTGCACTGTAAGGGAAATCCTGCAGACTCTGATGTAAGGGGGAATGCCAGAAACAGACCACCTTTTGCAGCGTAAATACGCTAAGGTAAGCAAGAGTTACTGATATAAGGAGTAATCTTTATATCAGTGTCTCACCTTACCTTAGTGTATTCACTCTCCCTTACATTAGTGACCTCCAGCAGACTTTGTGTGGCCACCGGAGGTCACTGACCTCCTGTCACTGACCTCCTCCATTGCTGGCCTGCGTGAAGGGCAGTCAGAACCAATTCTCCACTCACACCATCTCTGTCCTCTTCTCTTCTGCTCTAGATTCCATGTCCAGTCTTCCAGTGAGTGGCACAGTCCTGGCCAGGGTGGGTGGTGAGCCTTACCCCCCACTCCATCACTCACTTCTGCACCCCCCACCATTCCACCACTGACCTCTGTACCAACCCCTCCTCTATTTCAACACTCACTAGCCTGGGGGCATCTTCTCGTCAGTGGGTGGTGCTCTCTTCCCCTCCATGGACTTTCACTACCCTTCCTTCCTTCTCTTTGTCTGTTCCCCCACCATCAAGGAGTAGAGAAGAATGATTAAAATACCTCCCAACATCCAACTTGTCCTCATACAGTACATCATATTTTATCATCACCATCTTTAGAATGCTATCATCCTCCTCTACCATCATCTCCATCCAGACACACTTACTGCCCCCATGTTGCATCCTTTTAGTCTGCCCTGACAATGGCTGGAATGGGAGTCGGCAATCAATGGACGGAGTTTAGCGGGACTTGGTGGGTGGAGCAACGTTAGTGCAGTCCAAGTCTGAAAGAAGCAGGGAGAGGAGGCAGGGCACAGGCAGCTGCCAGGTCCAGAGGAGAAAGACTTTCTCCTCCAATTCAATGCTGGGGGCGGACCAATCATGTGGTTGGTTGCTAGATGCCAGGTGCCTTAGGAACCAACCACTAATGCTGCCTAATGCGTACAGAGCTTGGCTGTGGAAGTAAAAACTGTACTCTGGGATTTTGTGGGGGGGGAATACAGCACACTAATATGACAGGGGAGCTGCATGGCTTGCTAGCTTAATCCAGGATGTGTCACACAAAGCTACCAGCCTGTTATGCCACTTGGGACCCAACAATGTGTATTTTATATTTGTATGATTTCTTACTCCATGTGGGCAGAGTGTGATAGAGCACAGTGGGCCCCCTGCCCCTGGGGCCATGTGCACCGCACACCGTTTTTTTTTTCACGATCTTGTAGGCCGTTTTAACGATCAGGTGGAAAAAAACATAGGCCCAGATTCTCAAAAGAGATACGACGGCGCATCTCCAGATACGCCGTCGTATCTCTGCCTAGCGCCATCTATGCGACTGATTCTTAGAATCAGTTACGCATATATATTCATTAGATCCGACAGGCGTAAGTCTCTTACGCCGTCGGATCTTAACTGCAATTTTTTTTGCCCGCTAGGTGCCGTTTCCGTCGATTTCCCCGTCGAGTATGAAAATTAGCTAGATACGCGAATTCCCAAACGTACGCGCGGCCGACGCAGTAAAGTTACGACCTTTACGCTAGGCTTTTCCCGGCGTAAAGTTGCCCCTGGGTCTATGAGGAGCAGCCAATGTTAAGTATGGCAGTCGTTCCCGCGTCGAAAATTAAAAGAATTACGTTGTTTGCGTAAGTCGTCCGTGAATGGGGCTGGACGTCATTTACGTCCATGTCAAAACCAATACGTCCTTGCGGCGTATTAGGAGCAATGCACACTGGGAGATTTCCACGGACGGCGCATGCGCCGTTCGTGAAAAACGTCAATCACGTCGGGTCACAGTTGATTAACATAAACATGCCCCCCCCTTGCACATTTGAATTAAGCGGGCTTACGCCGGCCGATTTACGCTACGCCGCCGCAACTTACGGAGCAAGTGCTTTGAGAATACAGCACTTGCCCATGTAAGTTGCGGCGGCGTAACTTAAATCAGATACGTTACGTTGCCGCGAAGAAACGCCAGTCTACGAGAATCTGGCCCATAGTTTTTTCTAGACCATTAAAAATGTCATTTTTTACAGCCCGAAAAACAGTCGTGTGTACGCGGCATTATACTTTAAAATATATACAGTATATAATGTTTGGGGGGAAAAAAATGATATTTTTTCATGTAAATAAAAAGTGTCAATAAAGGCTTGGGGGCAGATCCACAGAGATCTGCACCGGCGCAGCGTATGGGAGATAGACTACGCCGCTGTAACTTACTTGTTTAAACTTCGAATTCACAAAGAAGTAAGTTACGGCGGCGTAGTCTATCTCTCGCGGCGTAAGGTCGCCTAATTCAAATCGGCGAGTAGGGGGCGTGTTTCATTTAAATGAAGGGCGTCCCCGCGCCGAATGAACTGCGCATGTGCCGTCCCTAATTTTCCCGCCGTGCATTGCGCTAAATGACGTCGCAACAATGTCATATTTTTTAACATGACGTGAATTACGTCCATCCCGATTCACGGACGACTTACGCAAAAAAATAAAAAAATATAAAATAAACGCGGGAACGACGGCCATACTTAACATGGCAAGTCTAACTATACGCCGCAAAACAGCAGCTTTAACAACGTAAGAGAAGGCGACGGCCGCGCGTACGTTCGTGGATTGTCGGAAATAGCTAATTTGCATACTCGACGCGGAAAACAACGAGAACTCCACCCAGCGGACGCCGAAGTATTGCATCTAAGATCCGAAGGCGTACAAAGCCATACGCCTGTCAGGTCTAACCCAGATGCCGTTGTATCTTGGTTTGAGGATTCAAACCAAAGATACGACGTGGGAAATTTGAAAGTACGCCGGCATATCAGTAGATACGCCGGCGTACTCTCTTTCTGGATCTGCCCCTTGGTCTTCAAGTGTTTAGAAGAGTGTGGGATGTGTAATTTAAGATTCTAATGTTGGGCATAAAATGCCTGGATGGTTCAAACAACACCAAATGACCCCTTTTTGGAAAGTAGACACCCTAAGGTATTTTCTGAGAGGCATGTTGCGTGCATGAAAGATTTAATTATTTACCACAAGTTTTTGGAAAATGTAAAAATATTTTTTTATTTTATACTCAAGGTGTTGTCACTTTAACTACTTAAGCCCCGGACCATTTCGCTGGCCAAAGACAAGGCCACTTTTTGCGATTCAGCACTGCGTCGCTTTAACTGATAATTGGGTGGTCATGCGAGGTGGCTCCCAAACAAAATTGACATCCTTTTTTTTCCCCACAAATAGAGCTTCCTTTTGGTGGTATTTGATCAACTCTGCAGTTTTTATTTTTTGCGCGATAAACAAAAACAAAACGACAATATTGAAAAAAATGCAATATTTTTTACTTTTTGCTATAATAAATATCCCCAACAAATATATAAAAAAAATATTTTTTTCCTCAGTTTAGGCCGCTGCATGTAAAATAATACATAATAAGCGTTAATTGATTAGTTAGCGCAAAAGTTATAGCGTCTACAAAATAGGGGATAATTTTATGGCATTTTTATTAATATTTTTTTTATTAGTAATGGCGGCAATCAGTGATTTTTATTGTGACGGCGACATTATGGCAGACACATCGTATACTTTTGACATTATTTGGGGACTATTGTCATTTTTACAGTGATCAGTGCTATAAAAATGCACTGATTACTGTAAAAATAGCACTGGCAGTGACGGGGTAAACCTGTAGGGGGCACTGAAGGGTTTAAGTGTGGCCTAGGGAGTGCTTCTAACTTCTATGGGGCGTGGCTTGCCGAGACATGTCACTGATCGCTGTTCCCGATGACAGGGAATGGACAAACAGTGACATGTCAGGGGAAGGATGGGGAGATGTTGTGTTTACACTGATGTCTCCCTGTTCTTCAGCTCTGTGACCTGATCGCGGGACACTGACGGACATCGAGTCCATGGGTCCCATGGGCACATTCACAGAGCTTGTGATAGGGTCACGAGTGTGCCGCCGGTGGCGCGTGCGTGACCACATGGCTTGCAAATGAAAGGGAACGTATATATATATATATATATGCCCATTTGTGCAGCCGTGCCATTCTGTCGACGTATATCTTTGTGCGGCGAGCGGGAATCGGTTAATAAGATATTTTTCACACATGCCATGTGTATATGTGGAATTACACCCAAAAAAAACAATCTGCTACTTGTTCCTGGTATGAGGATACCACATGTGAGACTTTTTGTCAGTCTAGCCACGTACAGGACCCTGAAATGCCAGGAAAGTGCAAAACAAACCCTATATACCCCCTTTTTGGAAAGTAGACACCCCAAGCTATTTTAAAATGGTATATTGCTCACAAATGCCATGGGTTTATTTGGAATTATTATTTGGAGATAACACATTTGAGAGACTGTTTGGCAGTCTAGCCACATACGGGAACTCTGAAATCCAATAAGCACATTCAGGCTTTTAAAGGGTGTTATGTCCTCATTACACTTCCTGACTACCTATCACAGTTTTGAAGGCCCTGAAATGCCAGAATAGAACAAAACACCCCCAAATTACCCCTTTTTGTAAAGTAGACACACCTTTAAGCATCAGTAACTCACTGCTCATTTTAAAATTGTGTTTTTTTACAAACGTTGTGTTCATTGATACATGTCCCCCAGGGCAGTTCCCAGACCCCCATGCCCTTTATATGCTTAATTACATGCATATAAGCCTTAAAAATTGGCACCTATGATTTTTCCAGTTCTTATAGACTTCAATGGGGTTTGTTATTCAGATCCGAATTTGTGCAATGTTCGAAAGTTCTGCTGCAAACTAAACTGGGGGTCATTTGGCCCATGTCTATTTCGTACCAGTATGTGCACCACACTGAACATTAAGGAAAATTTGTTATCAGCAGGTCAAAAGTAAAAGCTAAAAGACCATCTCCAAGCGGCTTGATGTTCCTGTGACTACAAAAAATGAAGCTTTCAAAGAAAGAACACCAAACCTGCTGTCAGACATGGAGGATGGTCGGGTATGATTTGGGGAATTGTTGCTTTGTCTGGCACTGGTTGCCTTGAATCTGTGCCGGGCATATTGAAATCTCAAAACTGTCAAAGGAGTTCTGGAATAAAATATGCTGCCCAGTGTTAGAAAGCTCTGTTTAGGTCACAAGTTAGGAGCTTTCTTTAAGCTCTGACCTTTTTACTATCAAACATTATTTAGAAGAGCTGAAATATGCAGTCTGGAGAAGGCACTCCTCAAACCTAAGACAGCTAGCTCAGGAAGAATAGGCCAAACTAACTGTTGGCAGGTACAGAAGAGGGCTACAGAAATCCTTTGTTTGCAGTGATGGTATCTACAAAAAATATTATGTTAACAGCCCATAATTTTTGTTTATACCATTTGATTAATTATTTAAAATATTTTGCTGAATACAAACAATCAAAATGTATGATTTTTATTAAATTAGGAGCTAATGATGGTGAATGGAAATTATTTTGGTCAGTCATTGGACTTGCTCATGATGTAAGAGTTATAGAATGATAAGAGTTAGGTATTGGTCATCCTTTAAGGAAATTACATTTTTGGGGAACTAAGAAAATACCAAAATAACTTTTATGTCAGATAGATCTTTTTCATATGCTGTTAGCACATAGCATTTTTATCTGATTATTCCCCCTCTATTGCTGCCTGAAGCTGCCTATAAATCCCTCAACTCAACTCAATCTCATAATGAAGAAAATGTCTAATCCCATCCCTATAATGTGGTTCCCATCCCTGAGGCCTCGTACACACGACCGAACATGTCCGCTGAAACTGGTGCGCGGACCAGTTTCCGCGGACATGTTCGGTCGTGTGTAGGGCCGACCGGACGATTTTCCGGCCTAGCGGACAGGTTTCCAGCAGACAAACGTTTCTTAGCATGCTAAGAAACATGTCCGCTGGAAAGCTGTCCGTCGGACATGTCTGCTGGTCAGTACGACTCATCGGACATGTCCACTGGCCCGAAATCCCACGCATGCGTCGAAATGATTCAACGCATGCGTGGAAGCATTGAACTTCCTGGTGCACGCACGTCGCGGCGTCATCGTCGCCGCCACATCACCGCCACGTCACCGCGTATTCTGTCCGCGGGGAATTTGGTCTGATGGTGTGTATACACATCAGACCAAATGATCCCAGCGGACATGTCCGATGAACGGTCCGCGGACCGTTTTCATCACACATGTCTGGTCGTCTGTACGAGGCCTGAGAGACCTATTTTTTTATTTGAATACTGAGAAAAATAACTCCATTAATTTTTTTCTTTATAGTTGCTATACATGAAACCAATGAGGCATGTATTCAGTACTGTAAATGTAAGACAAATACTGGATGTGAAATAAAAAAAAATGGATGTCAAAAGAAATAAAAATAAAATAGTTCATTTTTTCGTAGTGATTTTGCAATGTTATTTCTTTAATACAATATTTTTTTTATCAGAAGATGGCAGCAAAACCCCATAAAAGCACAATTCAGGTACAGAACACACTGATTCCTTCCCAAATTAAAAATAGGGATGCACAGCCTTCATTTTCTTCTTGTCTTTGTACGTGATGTCAAAAACAAGTCATACTGGAATCTTTCAGAAAATGCTGGAAACACACATATCATTTTAAATGACATTCCGTTTCCAGAATGATTGAATATCTTTAATTATTATGTTGCTCATAAACCACAGAGCTCGAGTTTTTACTTTTCATTAGAAGTAAGAAATGCAGATTAAAATGATAGTAAATATATCAGCCTGTCTTTGTTCTATCAAATAAGAATAAATGTGTATTATCTAGACTTACACAGGAATTCTTTGAGAGAAATACCTGAAAATGTATGATATACTGTACATTATATTGACACTTTCAGATAACTAGACTGTAATCTAAAGACATGAGCGACCATAAAGGGATCAAAATGAGTCTGGTTCAGCAGGGACCAGACAAAATTATATTCATATATGGGCAGGCTGGTTGTATGCTCTATTAATCGTACAGCCTGTTGGGTTTTTCCTGAACTATAGCCAGTGGCACTGATCATTGTATTCTGGCAGTGAGGAAGTCTCCCCGCTGTCAGAATACAATAGCACAGTGGGAATGATTTCCCCATCCACCTCAAATGTGTGGATATGGGAATTGGATTTTTTTCCCGTTCAATCTGCTGGTTGAAAAAAAAAATGATTATTGTATGGCCAGCTTTAGGAGTTTTATGCAAATATCCTTTCTCTGATGTTCTGTTTCTTGATACAAAAACATGCAGGGTGTAAAGAGACAGAGGTTATAGGCAGGGGTAGTCATAAGACTTTTCACTGCAGAATAGAAAAACACCCAAGAAGCCAGCTGATTTCAAATACTGCTGAATTAGGTGGCCTGCTTTAATTAACTATACAACGTAAACCCAACATTTCATGTTCCTGTTATGTGCCTGTAGTACCATGTACTTGTATGAAAACATGTCCTGTTCTGTTTGTATTGCTTCCTTTGTGCGAAACCCCTGGTGTCCCTGTCAGACCCCCTGCTTTTCTATTAAACATTGACCACACTAAGCAAGAGAACACACTACGGTCAGTTCTCTAGCTATGCTGGGAACTCAGCCTGCTTTCCTCCAATTATCAGACATGTCTTGATACCCCCCCACAGCACTGCCTTTCACTGGGAAGTTCAGTGTGTTGCTGTTTCTCCTCCACTAGCTCTTATGTGAATATGATCACTAAAATGGGCAAAAAAGTAGCCCGGATCCTCCTCTTCCCGGGCCCCTCTTTGCTGATCCTGGCCCCTTCCTCCTATTGAGTGCCCCCACAGTCAGCAGTTTCCTATGGGGGGCACTGGAGCCAAGTCAGAGCACTGTGTGTCCATTCAGACACAGAGCTCCGACCCGTGGACATCGCCGGAGAGAGATGGGGTTTAGGTAAATAATTGGGGGTTGCTGGGGTGGCTGCTACACACAGAAGGTTTTTTACCATAATGCATAGAATGCATTAAGAGAAAAAAAACTTCTGCCTTTACAACTATTTTAAATAAATAGGAATAGGTTGACAAACTAGCTGGAGGACTGCTGTGACTAAATAAATCATTGGCCAATAAAAGTGGTGTTGTTCTGCTCAACCTCCAACAGTTTACCAGTAAAGCAGTATGATCATTGCCTCTGAGCCAGGAACAGGACATTTTGCACAGAAGGTTTTTACCCAAATAAAACTCATTATGGAATAAAAAAATAAGGTTTGACTACAGCCATGGTAGCTCATGAGGCTTCTTCCAAGGCTTAAGTCTTTAGGTATTGAGCTTTCTGAAACATAATATTAAGGGAACAGCTTTTTTGCTAGCACCAGACACCCAGGGGTTTTGCCCCGCACCGCCTGCAGGGTTCCCAAAGTCCTCAAAGCTGGAATTGTCAGCCACTAAAATGCACGGCTGGCATCACTCCCCACTGGTTGCCTGTCAGAACAATAGTCTTCAGAGCTGAGAAAACCTTACTGTAGCCCCTTCCTCAGCTCTGATGTGTGACATGACACAATGCGAGGAACACACGCCGTATCTGAGGTCTGTAGGTCAGGGAGAGGTAAAATGATGACAAGGGATAGAAGTGATAACAAATATTTGTGCATGGGGTGCCTCTAAACTCTTATGTTGTACTCCTGACCTCTTCACTTTGCATATTATACCTGATTTTTTTGCACACTGTACATTATAAACTCCTGTCTCTAAATATTTGTGCCTCCTGCATGTGGTGCATCACATATTCCTGACCTCTGCACTCTGTTCATTATGTAATCCTGACCATGTCACTCTCCTCATTTTGGGCTTCTCTCCAATCAACAGGTACCATTCCAGTCAGTAGACTGTCAGTAAATAATAGGAACCATGGTCTGGCAATTACTTGACTGAGTTCCCTTGGTACCCTCTAGTGCAAGCCATCTGTTCCCAGTGATTTATTAATGTTAAGTTTCCCAAGTCTATTTCTAATTCTGTCCTCTGTTACCTATGAGGGTGCTTCCTGTGATGTGTCATGAGGACAAACACTGTCAGTTTTGGTTACTGAAGCCCCCAATTCCCTCATGAAGACTGAGGTGAAGAATAAATTCAATACCCTTTCCATCTCCCCATCCTTTGTAACCAGATGTTTAGCTTCCTTAAAAACTCTCACATCTTTCATCATATAATAAAGCTGTTATATGTCATATTAAATTGCTTCATGATGTAACCTATGAGTTAATACTTCAAATCTCTTCCAGCCCAGATATCTCAATAGCCAAATGATTACCATAAAAAATAAAAAAATAAGCTTTTGCACACGATTCTTAACACTGCACAATAAGTATGATATGTAATCCATCAATCCCTTAAAACTTATAAATATAATTGCCCATCATTCCATTGCCCAAACGAATGAATTATATTTTCTGTCAATGGCCAAAAGTTTTCTTAGCATAGTGAATATGGTAAAAAATCACTTTTGCAAAGAATTATGAGCAAGTGCTGGTATAAAGTAACCCATATTTACATATTTTTTCAGTACTTATCACTGATCCAGGTGAGCCAATCAAAAATGTGTTTTTGTTCAGATTCCCTGAACAGAGTGAACTGCATTCACCTTAAAAATAAGGAAGAGATGAGATCTTCTCTTGCATCCCATGAACCTGTAGACCTGTAGTTTTAAGCATAAAAGTTATACAAACCAAAACATGGAGTCAGGTACCGGGTGTACTAAAAGGAAATTATTGAATTTTAAAAATACACTGGATGGATATAACTGTCCCTTAGCATCTGTACAATAAACGTTACCTCCACTAGGAAAGTATACTATTTCAGGTTCAGCACTCTTAAGCCCTGTACACACGATCGGTTTGTCTGATGAAAACGGACCGATGGACCGTGGACCGTTTTCATCGGACAAACCAATCGTGTGTGGGCCCCATCGGTTTGTTTTCCATCAGTGAAAAAAAAATAGAAGATGTTTTAAAATTTTCCTATGGATAAAAAACCGATAGAAAAAAAACGATCGTTTGTGTAGAAGTCCATCCGTCAAAAATCCACGCATGCTCAGAATCAAGTCGACACATGCTCGGAAGCATTGAACTTTTCTCAGCACGTCGTAGTGTTTTACGTCATCGCGTTTGGACACGGTCTGATTTTTGACCCACGGTGTGTAGGCAAGACTGATGAAAGTCAGCTTCATGGGATATCCAACGAAAAAATCCTTCGAATTAGATTCCATCAGATATCCGATCGTGTGTACAGGGCTTAACTGAAAATATTAAGTGGTTTGTTTGGTGACTGTAAAACACAGAATGCACCCTCAAGTTCTACTCTTTGAGTATAAATCCAGGAAGCTTGTACTGCAACAAACGTTTTCTTAACAAACCATACAGCAAATCCCATAACATAAGCTTCATTGTGCCAATATTAAACACCATCAATATGAGCACAAAGGACTTCCTCCTGGAATTGTCCACTGAAATGTAAAGGTGTCACTTTATCATGTTCAGTCACACAATTGTGACTCTGTCCTTAACACTGGATTAAATGAGAAAGGTAATGTTTCTCCTACTTCAACTGTAAAGCCTTTTTTTTTTTTTTTTTTATGTAACTGCAATTAATTTTAAACAAGTAAGATTTCTTCTCTCACACTGTTTAATCTCTGTTAATCTCACTGTGTATATACTGTATCTCTCTCTCTCCTAAACAGACAATTTCTCTTTTAAAAGTCTAGCAATAAAACTAGCAGGACAAACATTACCATATACTTTGTTTAAATTTCAGAAAGATTTTATGAAGACTATGAAACTTGTTGTCATTAATCTAGTGAAATAGCTAGGGAAACTAAGCCTTGGCTCATTCCACAGGAGTAAAACATTTATTTTTGTTCCACATTTACTTTATAGTAGTGTATCAAGATAATCAAATCTCCCTAGGCAATATACAGTATGTCTAAATTAACAATATGTAGTATTGGACCACATATTGTTTTTTTTCCTGAAGGAGTCAGTCAATGAAACCCGAACTAGAACTTGAACTTGATAAAAAAAACTTCTTAGCACAATGAAAAAGTGTGTTCAATTTGATATGCTATAATGCACATGTTGGCCCAGATTTATGTCGGCGTATCTCCAGATACATATTCGTATCTAGCTTGAATATGGTAATGAGCTAGATACGCCGATTCTCAAACGTACGTGCGCCCGGTGCATTTTTTACGTCGCTTACGTAAGGCTTTTTTGGGTGTAAAGTTACCCCTGCTCTATGAGGCGTAGATGAGGCGTACCAATGTTAGGTATGGACGTCGGAACAGCGTAAAAATTTTCACGTTTTACGTTGTTTGCGTAAGTCGTCCGTGAATGGGGCTGGACGTAAGTTACGTTCACGTCGACTAGGCATTGAGCGGGCGCAATTTAACTTGAAAATTCAACGTGATACTGAGCATGCGCGTGCATGCGCCATTCGATAAAATCGTCATTTACGCGGGGTCACATAACATTTACATACAACACGCCCCCTACCAGCCTAGTTTGAATTAGGCGGGCTTACGCCGTATCAGATACACTACGCCACCGTAACATAGGGCGGAAGATGTTTCTGAATACAGGACCTGCCGTAAGCGTAAGATAGGCGTTTTTTAGAGAATCTGGGCCGTTGTGTTTATGTCTTAAATTATTCAAATTAAATTATTTAGATGAAAATTAAAGATAGGGAAGACGTTCTGAACGGGAGCTCCGAGCCGCCCCAGCACATTGAGGCTCACAGCGCATCTTTCACTGGGAGAATAGCCCCGAGAACGGTCTGCTAGGGAAGCGGAGGTTGCGGAGCACATTCCTGGATGTCAGGTAGCGGCGACAGGAGAAGCATTAGCAGGCAGCTGGACTTTGGCCTAGCGGCTCCCTCAAGCCCCAAGATGGTGGCCGCAGCTACTCCTCGTGGAGACACGGCAGGCCCTGACTCCATTGTGGACCCTCCATCCTCGATCCAGCACACTATACCCCAGCTGGCAACTCCTGTGAGTACTGTACCTCCTCACATAATTTCACCAGCTTCTACAGAATCGCTCCTTAGCCGCACTATGGCAGACATGCTGAACACCCCTATGCTGCAAACCCCCATGAGCCATGCTGGCTACCAGATGCCTTCTCCCATCACTCAGCCCTCTCAAACTGACATGGCACAACTCCTTAACTGCTTTTCTGATATGCTGGCAGCAGGGCTAACGCAGACTGCAGCGCAGATTACATCCTCCATTAAGGCTGACCTGCAAAATATAGGAGCCCGCATGGACGCCATTGAACAGGCGGTTGATAACACAGCAGCCCGTACCAACCAAAATACTAACTGTATACAATCACTGCAGGACCAACTTGAAATCGCCTTGGCCAAAATTGATGATTTGGAAAATCGCAGCAGGAGATATAATTTACGCATTAGGGGGATCCCTGAGGGGGTTGTTGATATCCCTGACGCTGTGAAATCATTCATTAAAACCGTTATTCCTGATATCCCTGATCATAAGCTCGAACTGGACAGGGCCCACAGAGCTCTTCAACCCCCTCGCCAAGACGGACTCCCGAGGGATGTGGTGGTCAAGCCTCACTACTATAGTGTGAAAGAAGAGGTTATGAGGAGGTCCCGTAATCTTGATGACCTCAACATTCAGGGGAACAAGATACAGATTTTTGCAGATATCTCTCCAACTACAATACAGAAGAGGAGGTCCCTTAAGCCCCTTTTAGGAGTTCTCTTTCAGAAGTCCATCAAATATAGGTGGTCCTTTCCATTTCGTCTCCAGTTTGATTACAAAGATAGATCCTATGGCTTTTCGAATTTCAGAGACGGTGAACAGCTACTACTGCGTCTTGGTTTCAACAATCAAGAATTGCCCCCTCGGGAGTCTTCTCTCCGTCCTGGCTCATCTAAAAGGCCCCCCACTGGCAGTCCCATCACCCCGCTGTGGAACAAACAAGCAACAACCAAAGAGGTCCCGAGACTCTTGTCCTCCAAGATGACTGTGCATCTCAGATTCGTCTCTTTGGGACTACTGTACCCTACCTCGGGTGTCCTGTTTCCCGCCGGTGTAGTGCTGCCCACTATACCCACCGAGTTTGTGCCACTCAATTGGCTCTTTTTTCTTAAAATTCTCAAGCATGGTCTTTTTACCGGATTTGGCCTCTTTTGTTGACCCTGCCCTCCCCTCGGGGACAGCAGGGTTCTGACCAGTTAAGTGGTCACTAATTATAATGTTTGCCATATTGTTTCTGCTCCAACCTTGTTTAGTGAACTTTAATTTTAATTTTTTTTTTTATTTGTCTGGGCCCATGTGCCCGGAAGTCTCCCACCTATAGCTTAACCGTTTTACTGTGGGCCTTTGGGCTGGGGCGGACAAGCATGTCACTCCCTCTGCGGCACCAAGACAGAGCTTGCTCTTCTTGAGTCTGCAGGTACATGACCCCCATAGGGGTCGTCACCTTACTGGGCCCACCCCTGCGTTGGGTCTCAGTCAAGACTGGGCCGACCAGTCCTGTTTACTTGTTTTCCTAGTCAGTTTTGCCTAGGCCTTTTTTTTTTTTTTTCTTTTTCTTTTTCTTTCTCTCTTCTTCTTCTCTCTTCTCTCTTTCCTCTTTTCCTCATCCTCATGTCTGAATATTTTTCATCATATTTTTCCTTTTGTGCTTTTTTGATTCTGCAGGAGTTCACACGGAAGGCCTTCACATTATCCAGAATGCAACTGCGACTTCCCCTTGACTCTTCTCTACACACTTAGGGTAGCCTCGCACAACACACAAGGCCTAAACTCCCCGACCAAAAGGCGTAAGGCTTTTCAGAGTTATCATTCAAGGGGTCTGGACGTCGTCCTACTCCAGGAGACCCATTTCCCCAACACCTATAATCCCCCTTTTCTTCACCGCGGATACCCGACCTTTTTTTTAGCTAATGCTGAGTCTAAGAAGAGAGGGGTAGCCATACTTATTTAAAAAAAGACCCACTTCGTACATACTTTAACTATCACAGACAAGGAGGGGCATTACATTCTTGTTCAGGGGTCGATAGAAGGCAGGGTTCACACCTTAGTCTCTTATTACGCTCCCAATAGTGGACAGTCCCACTTCTTCTCCAAATTGTTTTCCATTCTCGCACCTCATTTTGAAGGTAGGGTGATTTTGGACGGGGACTCTAATATTACCTTTGACAATATTTTAGATAAATCTTTAGCAGGGATCCCTCACTTCAAAAGGCCCCCTAAACAAAGCCTTCACATTGCACGTCTTCTACATTCTCTAGGTCTCATCGACACATGGAGGGAACTTAATCCTAAGGTGAAGGATTACACACACTACTCGGCACCTCACAAAACCTATGCCAGAATTGATCATATCTTCCTACCTGCTTCTGACATTCATAATGCCTTTCATGCGTCCATTTTCGAAGTCCCTTGGTCTGACCATTCCTTAGTACTCGTTAAGCTCTCTGATACTATCTTCCCCCCGGGTATCGTCCGTGGCGCCTTAACGCTTCACTTCTATCCAACCCAGTGCATTGTACTATGTTGGAGAGGGAGATTCGGGAATATTTTGAGAACAATGACAATAATGATATTTCCCCCAGTTCCCTTTGGGGAGCCCATAAGGCTGTGCTGAGGCGAAAGATCATTCAGCTTGCATCGAAACTAAAGCCGGAACGAAGGGTGGACATAGAGAAGCTTGAGAGAGATTTTAAATATTTAAGCAAAACTCATAAGCGGGATCCCTCTCGGGCTTCTCTTGCCAAACTTGATTCGGCCAGACTAGCGCTCAATTTGGCTCTTACATCTTCGGCAGATAAACATCTACAATGGCAGAATAGTAAATTCTACATGAGGGCGAACAAGTTTGGCCCTCAGCTAGCAGCTAAACTCACCCCCAAATTGCGGACGTATGCAATTCCCAAGATCAAGACCTCGAACGGTTCGTTAACCCAGAACCCTAAAAAGATTCTTAAGACCTTCCAATCATTCTACTCTACCCTGTATTGTTCTGACTCGCGACACTCCCAGACAGACCTGGACGCCTTTCTACAGAACGTCCCTCTTCCCAGACTCTCGGAATCCCACCGTTCTATCCTTGACTCGCCATTTCAGGTGACAGAGATATGCGCAGTCATCAAAGATCTTAAGAAGGACTCTGCCCCGGGCCCTGCCGGGTTCTCTAACCATTACTATAAGACATTTTCTGAGATTTTAGCCCCTTATCTGGTCCGGTTCTTTAATTCCTTGCGCAAGGACTCCTTAGTGGATCCCTCGGCAAACCTAGCCTTCATTTCTGTAATCCCTAAACCGGGGGAAGGACCCTAGCGAAGTAAGCAACTATAGACCAATCTCGTTGATTAACAACGATTTGAAGATAATGACAAAAGTTTTAGCGAATAGAATGGCATCCTTTATTGGTTCTTACATTCACAAGGATCAGGTTGGCTTCATACCGGGAAGACAGGGCCCGGACCAGATTCGGAGGGCAGTAGATGCTATTTCACTTATGAGGTCAGGCTGGGATGGAGGTTTGCCCCAAGAAGGCTACTTACTTTCTATCGACCTACAGAAGGCGTTTGATACGGTTGAATAGCCATTTCTCTTCACTTTGCTTCGCAAATGGGGTTTTGGTCCTGACTTTATAGGAATTTTAGAGAAACTGGGGGCCAAATTCTCAAAAAAGCTGCGTAACTTAAATTTCAGCAGTTAAGTTACACTGACTTAAAATTTCTACCTAAGTGCCTGATCGTCAAAGCACTTACGTAGAAATTACACGCCGTGTAACTTAAGTGCCGCCGTCGTAAGGCGGTCCTCCTCTCCTGGGGGCGTTTTAAATTTAAATGAGGCGCGCTCCCGCGCCGGCCGTACTGCGCATGCGTGTGACGTAATTTTCCCGACGTGCAGCGCGCGAACGTAATTAACGCCGGGCGGCTTTGAGAATTTCGACGGGACACTAAAGTTGCGACGGGTGAAAAAAAAGACGCGCCGGGAAAACAAATAATTATAAACAAAAATGACAGCGTCGCTCAGCATGCATTCCTGAGAGGGAGAACTCAATGCCAATTTTCAAAGAAAAAAACGGCATGGGTTCCCCCCCCAGGAGCATACCAGGCCCTTAGGTCTGGTATGGGTTGTAAGGAGACCCCCCCACGCCGAAAAATTGACGTAGGGGGTCCCCCTACAATCCATACCAGACCCGTATCCAAAGCACGCTACCCGGCCGGTCAGGAATGGGAGTGGGGACGAGCGTCCCCCCCCCCTCCTGAGCCGTGCCAGGCCGCATGCCCTCAACATGGGGGGGTTGGGTGCTCTGGGGCAGGGGGGCGCACTGCGGGCCCCCCCACCCCAGAGCACCCTGTCCCCATGTCGATGAGGACAGGACCTCTTCCCGACAACCCTTGCCATTGGTTGTCGGGGTCTGCGGGCGGGGGCTTATCGGAATCTGGGAGTCCCCTTTAATAAGGGGGCCCCCAGATACCGGCCTCCCACCCTAAGTGAATGGATATGGGGTACATCGTACCCCTATCCATTCACCTGGAGGCAAAAAGTAAAAGTTAGTAAACACACAACACAAGGCTTTTTAAAATAATTTATTTTTCAGCTCCGGATGCCCCCCCTGTCTTCGTTATTAGCTCAATTACCAGGGGGGGCTTCTTCTTCCACTCTCCGGGGGTCTTCTCCGCTCTCCGGGGGGGGGTTTCTTCTTCCGCTCTCCGGGGGGGGCTTCTCCGGACTCCGGGGGGCTTCTTCCATCTTCTCCCCTCTTCCGCTGTTGACTCGGCGAACCCCGGTTCTTCTGCAGCTCTCCGGTGCCTTCTTCTTCAGCGCTGGCTGCCTGCTATGTTTGTGTGTTAGCTCAATTAGTAACAGGCAGCCGGCGCGGTCTTCTGTGACGTCAGGGTCTTCTGTTCTTCTCTCTTCCGATGTTGACTCGTCGCCTGTTGTCGCTGTAATGATGGAAGCGTGCCTTGCATCACATTTATATAGGCATCACCGTCCCATCATGCTCCGGTAGGTACCCACGTGGTGGGTGCCTACCCACGTGCACCCACCACGTGGGTACCTGCCGGAGCATGATGGGACGGTGATGCCTATATAAATGTGATGCAAGGCGCGCTTCCATCATTACAGCGACAACAGGCGACGAGTCAACATCGGAAGAGAGAAGAACAGAAGACCCTGACGTCACAGAAGACCGCGCCGGCTGCCTGTTACTAATTGAGCTAACACACAAACATAGCAGGCAGCCAGCGCTGAAGAAGAAGGCACCGGAGAGCTGCAGAAGAACCGGGGTTCGCCGAGTCAACAGCGGAAGAGGGGAGAAGATGGAAGAAGCCCCCCGGAGTCCGGAGAAGCCCCCCCCGGAGAGCGGAAGAAGAAACCCCCCCCCGGAGAGCGGAGAAGACCCCCGGAGAGTGGAAGAAGAAGCCCCCCCTGGTAATTGAGCTAATAACGAAGACAGGGGGGGCATCCGGAGCTGAAAAATAAATTATTTTAAAAAGCCTTGTGTTGTGTGTTTACTAACTTTTACTTTTTGCCTCCAGGTGAATGGATAGGGGTACGATGTACCCCATATCCATTCACTTAGGGTGGGGGGCCGGTATCTGGGGGCCCCCTTATTAAAGGGGACTCCCAGATTCCGATAAGCCCCCGCCCGCAGACCCCGACAACCAATGGCAAGGGTTGTCGGGAAGAGGTCCTGTCCTCATCGACATGGGGACAGGGTGCTCTGGGGTGGGGGGGCCCGCAGTGCGCCCCCCTGCCCCAGAGCACCCAACCCCCCCATGTTGAGGGCATGCGGCCTGGCACGGCTCAGGAGGGGGGGGGACGCTCGCTCGTCCCCACTCCCATTCCTGACCGGCCGGGTAGCGTGCTTTGGATACGGGTCTGGTATGGATTGTAGGGGGACCCCCTACGTCAATTTTTCGGCGTGGGGGGGTCTCCTTACAACCCATACCAGACCTAAGGGCCTGGTATGCTCCTGGGGGGGAACCCATGCCGGTTTTGAATTTAAAAATTGCCGTGGAGTTCTCCCTCAGGAATGCATACCAAAGCCGTCGCTGGAACGGGCCTTTACAATGTGTGACTAACTTTCCACATTATAAAACCAGCCCTAGTTTTGCGCAGGCAAATTCGGAACTTACGCAGAAATCACAGTGCTGAAATGCTTTGAAAATCTGCTTAAGTCCTCATTTGCATACGCAAAGCTGCATTTCAATGAGAAATGCCCCCAGTGGCGGATGCGGTACTGCATCCTAAAATCTGACCGTGTAAGTGTCTTACACATGTCAGATTTTCTGCCTAACTTTGGAAGAAGCCTTTTGAGAATCGTTTCCAAAGTTTAGCACAGGGATACGCAGGCTGAACAGCAGTTAAGTCTGCGTATCTCTTTTGAGAATCAGGCCCTGTATTCCCAACCGACAGCACAGGTTGGGTTCCAGGGTCACCTCTCAGAACAATTTTCCATTAAGAAGGGTACGAGACAGGGCTGCCCCCTTTCCCCCCTTCTTTTCGCGGTAGCCATAGAAACTCTGGCTATCGCGATCAGAAATCATCCGGACATCCAGGGGGTTCGCTGCGGCCAATCGACACACAAATGCGCCCTGTTCGCGGATGATGTTCTTCTCTTTATCACATCTCCACTTACCTCGACCCCCAATGTGATCCACCTTCTTAATGTTTTCGGTAACATATCAGGTCTTAGAGTTAACATGTCCAAATCTGTAGCCCTCAATGTCTCCCTCCCTCAGTCCCAAGTAGAAAGCTTGAAAGGTCACTTCCCCTTCTCCTGGAGCTCTACTTCTATTCCCTATTTAGGCATTAACCTCACTTCACAGATTGAGCTTTTACACAAACATAATTACCCACCCATGGTTAAAAAGTTAACGGAAGATCTACGCCAATGGTCCCTGTATAATTTATCTTGGCTGGGCCGTGTTAATGCAGTCAAGATGACCCTTTTGCCCAAAATATTGTATCTTTTCCGCTCCCTGCCCATTCCGATCACTAAATCCTATATTGACTCTCTTCAATCCGCCATAACTAGATTCATTTGGGATAAGAAGTGACACCGCCTTTCTAAGACGGTCCTTTTTAGGCCTAGACTGAAGGGGGGCCTTGGACTGCCTAATTTGTGGTGGTACTATCGAGCAGCCCAACTTAGCCAGTTTTCGATAATCTATCTAAAAGGTCCCAAACCTGACTGGGTCTCCATGGAAAGAGCCGCTACCCCAGGGTTTACCTTAGATTTCCTTTTATGGAACCACCCTAGGAACCGACCCCCGATCTTAGCTCCTACACTTTCCCACTCTATGTCCTTATGTGACTGACTCCACAAACTAAAATCACTGGTATCCCATTGGCACCCTCTGGCACATATCTTCCACAAACCTCGATTCCCCCCCGGACTAGACATAGTTGCCTTCAAATGGTGGCTTGACAAAGGCTTATACAGAATTGGCCACAACTCAAACGGACCCCTCACTCTAGGCTATTGCACCTCTAGACTTAAAATGCCTCCATCTGAGAAATTTCGCTTTTTCCAACTCTCCCACTTTTTAAACCAGATTAGGAGGGCCTGTCCGGATCAGCCTTCTGTGACCCCCTATGAGCAGTGGTGCTCCTCGGCCATGGACACAAGAGGAGGTATATCTTTAATTTACTCAGCTCTGGCCGAGCCTCTGGAGAAAGCGCTCTACATGACGAGCTGGGATCGTGACCTTGACCTCGATTGGTCATTAGAACGGTGGCATTCTAATTTGGCTCGTTCCTTCAAAGGCATTTTGAATGTGTCGCTTGTTGAGGCGAGCCTCAAGGTCATGACCCACTGGTACTTGGTTCCCACTCTCATTGCCAAATTTTACCCGCAATCCTCCCCCTTGTGTTTTAGGGGTTGTGGGCTTACTGGCTCCTTCCTCCACACACTGTGGGAATGCCCTAGAATTTGATCCTTTTGGCATAAAATTTTCCGCCTTATCAGAAAACTCACGGGAGTGGGGATAGCTCATGATCCCACCATTGCCCTACTCAACAACCCTATCCCTAAAATTTTCAAATGCACACAGGCGCTGATATTTTTCATCTTTTTGGGAGCCAAGATGACTATTACCAAGGCCTGGAAGTCCCCATCAGTTTCCTTTGTATTGGCCAAACGAAAAATTTCCTGGATAAGGTCTAATGAGAACATTTCCAACATTATTTTGGACACTGTAGATGGTTTCAAGCTCATCTGGGAACCTTGGGCTTCATATGTTGGAGTTCCCCTTTGATTCTCTCCGCTCGCTCATGAATCCTCTGCATACTAGGCCTTCCGCGTGTCTCCTGTTTCCTGGCTTTCTGTCCTTTTCTTTCTTCATCTGTTCTCTTTTCCTTTACCTTCTTTTTCCCTACTGCTCTACTTTATTAGTCTACTTAATTTAGCTTTCGAAGCAGTTATGGACCTTAAAGGTCATTTAGGCATTTCTTCTCTGATTGAATATTGTTTTGTTTTTCGTATTAAGGGTCTATTGTATGTCATTTTTGGAACCGGAAGACAAGGGTAATCCCCTCTCTTCTGGCTCCTAGGTTTTGATGGCCCTTATGCTCTGTTCGAGTTGGTCCTGGACCAGAGCTCCGTATAGATTAACATGCCTATCCATGGGCCAGATCCTCAAAAGGGATACGCCGGCGTAACTGCTGTTACGCTATCGTATCCCTGTTTCTAACTATGGAACTGATCCACAGAATCAGTTTCCCATAGTTAGACAGAAGATCCGGCATGTGTAAGGGACTTACACTGCCGGATCTTAGGATGCAGTACCGCATCCGCCGCTGGGGGCATTTTGTGTCGAAATGCCGCCTCGGGTATGCAAATTAGCACTTACGGAGATCCACGAAGCTTTTCAGCTTCGTTTTTTCTCTGTAAGTTTTAGTTTGCAAACGCAAAATTAGGGCTGCTTTTACAAAGTGTAAACTGTTTACACCTTGTAAAAACAGACCCTTCTCTCCAGCGACGCAAACATTTTTTTGATTTGAATTTTTTTTTTCGCGCTGTATCTTTTTTTTTTCCCGACGCAACTTTATTGACCCGTCGCAATCCACAAAGCTCGGCGTAACGTAATTTTGCGCTTTGCACGCGCAGTACGGCCGGCGTGGGAGCGCGCCTAATTTAAATGGGAATCGCCCCCATGAAAATAAGAACGCCTTGCGCCGGTGGAATTTAAGTTACACAGCCCAAAATTTCTAGGTAAGTGCTTTGTGGATCGGGCACTTAGGTAGAAATTTTAAGGCAGTGTAACTTAAATGGAAAAAATTAAGTTACGCCGGATCTTTGTGGATTACCCCCCATGTTCCTGATACTTTAATTGGGGCGAATGTTACTTGGGGGGCCCTAGGCCGCCCACCCCCGGGGCAGTGTGATCCCTTTTGGGGCTCGGGGGGAGGGTGGGACGGATGCTCCTGCCATCTCAGGCCCCGTACACACCATAGAATCCATCCGCTGAAAAATCTCAGCGGATCGGTTTCAGCGGATAGATTCTATGGTGTGTACATTCCTGCGGATATTTATCCGCGGGAATTTCACGATTCCAGCAGATAAAAATTTGTAGACATGTCTACAAATCTATCCGCTTGAATCGATCCCAACGGATTGATCCGCTGGTCTGTACAGACTCACCGGATTAATCCGTCCGAAGGGATCCCCCGCATGCGTCGTAATGATTCGACGCATGCGTGGAATTCCTTATATGACAGCGTCGCGTTCATCGCTGCGTCATCATCGCGGCGACGGCGCGACACGTCATCGCGAGGGGATTTCGGAGCGGATTTCGATCCTATGGTGAGTACACTCCATCGGATCCAAATCCGCTGAAATCCTCGAGAGGATTTATCCGCGGAAACGGTCCGCTGGACCGTATCCGCGGATAAATCCTCTCGTGTGTACTAGGCCTCAGTATGATATAACTGTAATTGCTCTTTGATGCTGTTATGGTGTTGGCTATTTAATGTTTTATCTTGCTCTGGCCGAATTTTGCCTTTCTTTGTATCATTGTAAAACTCTTAATAAAAACTATTGTAAAAAAAAAAAGAAAATTAAAGATAGATTTATCACTGAAAATGCTCAAATGTATTTTGAAAAAAAAATAGACAAGAACACTTTGTTGCTCTGCACCCCTGTGTTCTGAAATTCAGATTTTCTGGGCTATATATATATATATGTATATATATATCTATATCTATATATATATATATCTATATATATATATATATATATATATATATATATATATATATATATATATATATATATATATATATATATATATATATATATATATATACAGTTGTATTCAAAATTATTCAACCCCCACTGAAATTGATTGTTTTGCCAAGTTTGACATTGATTTTGATCATCCTGTCATCCTGCTTACAATTAAATCAAAGAGGCATGTGTAGGTCAGACAAATATAACATAACATTTATAATGAAATAACCACAAATGTCTTTTCTGTGCTCACATCATTATCAGTTTTATTCAACCCCCAATTGACATTCAATCCTAGTACTTAGTACAACATCCTTTTACAGTTATAACAGCTTTTAAACTTGAAGCATAGCTTGACACAAGTGTCTTGCAGCGATCTACGGGTATCTTCGCCCATTCGTCATGGGCAAAAGCCTCCAGTTCAGTCACATTCTTAGGCTTGCGCACTGCAACTGCTTTCTTTAAGTCCCACCAGAGGTTCTCAATCGGATTTAAGTCTGGTGACTGCGATGGCCACTCCAAAATGTTCCAGCCTTTAATCTGCAACCATGCTTTAGTGGACTTGGAGGTATGCTTGAGATCATTGTCCTGTTGAAAGGTCCAACGTCTCCCGAGCCTCAGGTTTGTGACGGACTGCATCACATTGTCATCCAATATCTCCTGGTACTGAAGAGAATTCATGGTACCTTGCACACGCTGAAGCTTCCCTGTACCTGCAGAAGCAAAACAGCCCCAAAGCATGATTGACCCCCCGCCATGCTTCACAGTAGGCAAGGTGTTCTTTTCATCATAGGCCTTGTTCTTCCTCCTTCAAACATAGCGTTGATCCATGGGCCCAAACACTTCTAATTTTGTTTCATCAGTCCACAGAACACAATCCCAAAACTTCTGTGGTTTGTTCACATGATTTTTGCATACTGCAGTCGACTCTTCTTATTCTTTGGAGACAGCAAGGGGGGTGCGCCTGGGAGTTCTGGCATGGAGGCCTTCATTATGCAGTGTGCGCCGTATTGTCTGAGCAGAAACTTCAGTACCCACATCTGACAAATCTTTTGTCAGTTCCTCAGCAGTCACAAGGGGACTTTTCTCCACTCTACGCTTCAGGTAGCGCACAGCAGTCGAAGTCAGCATCTTCTTTCTGCCAGGTAGCTTTTCCACAGTGCCCTTTGGCTTGAATTTGCGAATGATGCTTCCTATGGTGTCTCTTGGTATGTTTAACATCTTTGCAATCTTCTTATAGCCATTGCCCTTCCTGTGAAGAGTAATCACCTCTTCTCTTGTCTTCCCGGACCATTCTCTTGACTTCACCATGTTTGTAACCACACCAGTAAATGTCTAGAAGGAGCTGAGTATCACAGTCATTTTAAAGCTGCCTGATTGGTGCTTATTAGGCTTTATTGCTGCTCCCTGACATCCACAGGCGTTTTCAATACCTGATTGAAAACACTTCAATGAACCTCTGTTCTTCAGAGTGGTAGTCTTTAAGGGGTTGAATAATTGTGTAAATTAAGAATTCACAAAATAAACATTTACTACTGTATTACAAAACCAATTGATGTCATTTTAGTTGCATATGGTTCTTTAAGAAGTCCTTGTAGGATTTCATTCTGAATACAATTACAAATGTACACTAAATTCCCTAAAACCCTTTACAGCATTGGGGGGTTGAATAATTTTGAACACAACTGTGTATATATATATATATATATATATATATATATATATATATACACACACACATTGCGCCGTGGATGAGAAACTGACAGATCACTCTGTTTACCAATACAGAGCTCTGGCCAGGGATTGTACACAGCTGATCCTGGCTGTGAATCATTGGCTGGGACTTGCTGACAGACTCCTTCTGTGTACAATCACAGTGGGAGCAGGGCGGGGTGGTGTGCATGCACCGGAAGTGCGCAGTTATACATGGGTATGTCGCTTTCCCTACAGTGGCCCCTTACCTGCAGTACATTGCAGACTGGCAGTCACCAAGTAGTTAAACTTTGACAAAAACATGATTGAAGCTGATTGGTTTCTATGCATAGGACACCAGATTTTGCACTCGTCAGTTTTAGTAAATTAACTCCTATGAGTTTTCTTTCTTCAAACTCTGTTTTTAGGCAACAGTTTTTTTCTTGAACAATGACTCTTATAGAATATCTTCTATATAGTGATACCACTACGTTTCCTCCAGGAGGTTACTATATGTGGAAACCAGTCTATCTACTGTTATATATGTCCTTTTTACCATTGTTACCAAAAGACTTGTATTCCTCCAGGATGCTGAGGGACTGTGAATAAATAGTCTTTTACCCTCAGAGAAAGTTTGTAAACTGCTGATCTTCAGGGATTCTTTTAATGAGCATAAACAAAGTTGAAATACTTATGTATGTGCCAAGCTGTTGTCATGGAATTTCCACCACATATGTCAATCAAAGAAAGCTGAAGATTCTTGAAAAATTAGCCCAGCTCAGGATGATAACATCAGCCAGTTTGATTTATTTGTTAGCAGATTGAACTTGAGAGATGTTGTGCGTAGATAGAATTTTCTCTCTGAGTTGTTTATCAGACAGACGTATATTATACAAAAGTATATGAATTCGTATGTCATACAGAATCTTCCAGAGACTCTTTTATGGTTTACATACAGAAATCGAATCTAGAAACTCCTCACATCTCATGATAATATGGAAGCTAAATTGGTCAAGAACTCCCCCGTCTGCTAATGTTATGAAAAGGATTAATATAGACACATATATAGAGATAGGGTGTGAGACCTACTCTTTCAAAGAAAAAAAATGGAGTCTCGGAGTCACAAGCACTACAATAGCTAACAAAGTCATGCAAACCTCTTCCCAAAATAAATTAAACACAGACTCCGTAGATTATATCTAATCACTTGAAAATTCTCTGGGAAAGCGGGCAGCTTTCTGAGGGTTTTGCTTTTTCTGTTGACTGATGGTACAAAGATAATTATTATAGTCTGTAGGGAAATTGCCTTACAGGAGAAGCTGTACAATGATTAGCAGTGAGCTATATAGTGAACTGAGCACTGATGTATATACCTGAATAAAAAAAATTGGTTCTTTCTGGATTTTGATCAATTTAAAAGAAACCATTAGAACTTAACATATTTGAGATCCTCAGCTAAATACCACAGAAATAAATCATGCTGATATAACCATATCTACTGAAAATCTTAAATAAAGCCCACTATAGCACTGGCTAAGTATTTAGCATTAAAAAAGGGGGAGAAATACTGTAAAATGTATGTCAACAAAGTGTTATGCCTGGTGTCATACTTGACATTTGACATCAGGTTTGCTTTGTATAATAAAAAAAAGTTACAGGGATATATAAGAATGACAGATGCAAAATGAAAAACACTGCTGAGTCTAGCTTTGTGTTTTGTTAGCACCAAGGCATTGTTTTCCTCTCAGTGGCAAAGCTATTTCTCACTAAATGCTATTATAACCTTTCTTTTTTTTTTTATTCCTCACAGTTTTGGATCATTATATACACAATGGAAAAATGCTGTAAATCTGCTATTATGGCTGAATATCCTGCAAAAGGAATTTCTGATTACTCATTTCTTGCGGTAGAAATGTCTGATTTCTTTTAGTACTTACGTCTTCCTTATTCTTAGCATGACTGTTTTGCAAAATATTGCTTTAATATATTTAAAAAAAAAACATGTTTTCTGGAGAAAACTAACTCGGTTAACTACCATTAAAATGTTAAATATAAAAAAAGATTAAAAAGATATCTCTTGTCCTTAAATCAGAGCTTCTGATTCTTTATACTGCCAGGGGCACTGTGGGAAATTATATATACTCAGTAAAATCATTTAGGAAAGTCAAACTTTTTTAAAACATTTTGTCCATTCTAATAGCACTCCTTTTATGCAACATCACTTTGTCTGTCAACAGATATATGAGAGGCAGGGTATGTTACAAGCAGTCCTTTCCTATTACAAGGCTGGGTGAAATGTGGTGTATAATACAGGATGTCTTTATCTTACCTCAAGGGCCAAATGGCTTTCCTGACACAAAGCATGACAGCATACACGAATGGGATACACTCCGCCTCTTGCCCAATTAGGACTGGTTATACTATATTTAAATAAGTCACCTTCCCCTAGGGGCATTCTCTTTTTTTTTTTCCCTCAAATGCTCAACTGGTTATAACTG
This sequence comes from Rana temporaria, assembly GCF_905171775.1. Classification (NCBI taxonomy): domain Eukaryota; kingdom Metazoa; phylum Chordata; class Amphibia; order Anura; family Ranidae; genus Rana; species Rana temporaria. The sequence continues at coordinate 161,020,502 of NC_053492.1, forward strand.
TGAATCAATGAAGACAACAAGTGGCAAACTGGGGACAAGGGGACAGCGGGACTTTAAATTAAACACAACACTGGGATTGGAAGAAACAATCAACATATAATAAAAAAGTTGTTTTATTCATAACATACGGGAGCCTATTGCATAAAATGACATTCCTGTTACATCAGTAAATAAGTAGCAAAATAAGATAGACACATGATTGGTAAATCACAATGGGGAAAATCATAAAATTGCAAACATGATAGACAATATAACAAATGGTTAACATGAATGTCAGCAGGTTACCCAAGAATGTATGAAGAGGTAGCATAGCATAGTAAATTGATAATTCAACCAATTGATAAAAACCCATGAGGACCACAAGATTGATGTAGTGAAACATACATAAAAGGCTCTACACGTTTCGTGGAGTGATATCCACTGATAAGGAACTAGTTGGGGACACCTATAATATAGAATAATTCAATTAATGGTAATCAATTAAAGCAGGAAGAAAGGGAACAGTAACTGTGATCCTAGCACTCTTACCTGGAGGAAAATTAAAATGTGTAATATAGGAGCTACTGCCAATATTGAGAATAAAATGCCTAGGGGTGGATGAGAGACCAACCCCCCGGGGGAGCTGAGGCGGAGAGGGTGAGGTGGCGGGACCATCCAATGAGGGGTGCAGAAATGATGCTTGGAAAAGAAAACCCCCTTTCCAATGCTGTGGTGATGAATAGGAGCCTTAGGGCATCTATAAACCAAAAAAATAGAGAATTCAGTATGGGGATAGTGTATTTAAAGTGAAAGGGAGCTTAGATAGGGAAGTGGGGGGTAAAAAGTAGGAAGACATATGGAAAAAATGCCCAAATGGAGTAGTGATAGGAAGATCCACAGAGAAAAATAATAAAAAATGATGGGAAGGAGAGAAATCACAAAGCCAGTGCAGTGTGAATGTGTGGGAAAAGAAGCAAACAAGACACCATGTGGAGATGACATAGTGATAGGAAAACATGGTTACCGTGAAGACAAAGATGGAGCGCCGACCAACAAAGTCCCGCCAACGTCACGCTGCAAACGTGCCACAGTTGATGAGCAGCCAAGCGGACAGGCGTCTGCATGTGTGTGCTGCTGAATCAATGAAGATTTTTTTTTTTTGCCTTCACCTTGCCAGATTCATCGTGCAGGTTCAGCCTCTTTCCTGTGACGAAGCTCCTCTGTTCAGTTGTAAAGCTTCCATACATAGAAGATCCCCCCCCAGGTCCAGATACTGGGGGTCTGGGATACTGGTCTCTGGATGCAGGTAAAACAGTTATGTCTTGTGGTTAGTTGGGACTGATCCAGTCTCTCCTCCCTGGTGAGTTGTGGCCCCACACACACATTTTGTTAGTTTGGCTTTGGGTATGTTGGTTTCCCTTGCAAAGATGCTGGAAGTTTTTTTTAGTCAGGGCTGCCCCCTTCCAAGATGGCTCCTCGTCTGCTTCCTGTGGCTGGACGTCGCTTTCAGTCGGCAGGGAGCAGCAAGATGATATCGGGGTAACTTCTGGCCCACTGTAGCAGTGGCTGGGAGCTCCAGGTGGCTGCCTAGGATATGGATTGGTGGCCACCTGTCAGGTATGGAGCCTCTCCCATCCCCCCTTAGAGCCAGTCAGGGAAGGGTGTTGCACAGAGCAGGTAATCTTTCCATGGGCTGTCATGATGTGTCTGAATCATTATGCTGTTAATATACAAGCTGCCAAAGTAGGTTAAACTGCTGTGTATAGTTCTGTCTGTTTCATTTGCCTCACAGGTTTTGTTTGTAGGACCACTAATGCATGAACTGATATATCAGGTGTTTGCTGCAAAGTTGAGTCTTTCCTACTAACTCAGCAATGCCTGGCTTTGCAGGTTTAGGATCACTGTGTCAATGCTTTAATGCTTGGATTTGCTGTTTTTAACCTTTACAGGGCAGTTGCCTAGTGTAGGTGATCCTGCCAGGTATATTAACCCTTCATTACGCTGCTTATGACAAAATGATGCTTCAGTATGGATGCCATTGCTATGCATTGTATTGCCGCTTTGCGTTGTAAGGTCTGATTTTGAGTGCAATGTGTGTAATAATTGCTATGCATTAACCTAATTGTTATGTCTAAATGCAAGCGTAAAGAAATCTGAAAATGGGTGTGTGGATGGCCACTGATATTGTATTAAGGCTATGTCCTAGCCAGTACTTCCAGGTATTTATTGTGACCACAAACCTGTCTTGAGCCATAAGCTTACCCAGAGCCACGATCAATAAGGCGAGGGTCAGGAAGGTATGCTACCATAATAAAAAAAATGAATAAAAGAGTGCCTGGGCATATGGATTGTTAAACTCTCCATCCCTTAAATACCAGCACCACTCCCCAAATAAACAGTTGCAACTCCCAACAGTGACAGGTTCTGTTTGGTTTTAAAATGCTATACATTCAAAGTGCTGCCAGAAGGGGCAGGCTAAAATAAATCATAATAAGGACAATCCTGTGCAGAATGGGGAGTGTGGTTAGCTGTTGTGCCTGCCAAGATGCTATGCCAAGGTGCATATCAGGCGGCAGTAAAACACAACGGCAGATGTGTTCACTCAAGTGAAAACTGACTGGGTGGATTTCTAGTCACTAAGGCTCAGGTACTAAGCTAATCAAACTACTGAGTCTGTTTAAAGGGTACCGCCTGCCTCAAAAAACAGCAGGCCAAAGAGCATTTAACAGATTGGCCAGATGTGTCTCCATGCTAGCAGAGTATACAAGATGCCCTCTTTAAAGCCCAACTCTTACTGCAGTTGGCCAAGCCAAGTAATCTTCATCAGACTAGCCAGAGGTGCCAGTCTGCCAGCAGATGATGAGATAGCCTTTGCAGAGACATGGAAACAGCAACATAGATTTGGAAATGAAGATTTATACTACCATTAGGGGGTATGGTATGGCCTGTTTTGGAGTTCACTTCAGTAGCCAAGGCTATTTGGTTCTCAACAGACAAGTTGAGAGCAAACTTGGCCAGTAATATGCCTCTGTGGTGTTTGGTCCATGAGTGAAATTAGAGTGACCAGCGAGGCAGTGAAACCACTGGTGTTCTTCTTACTATTCTGTAGGGTTAGTAGGGTTAGTCAAGCCCTATGTCCTAACCCACTGATGGTGTATACCTCTTCTAAGTCAATTGGAATATGATTTAAGATGGAGTCAGTGATGTCCAGATCAGGGACTAATCCCTTAGGCTAGTCACCTAAGCCCAGAACAAAGAGTTGGTGACGGAACCTGAGAAGAGCTAGAGAAAAGATTGGAAGATCCATAATCGTCTTTAATCGCCTAAGCTCAAGTCTGCTCCTCTCGAGGAGCAGCAAAGTTCTTTTTCACTCAAATGTGCCCAGTAGGTGTTATATTGCAGAAATGTAATGCACATTTGGGTAGTAGACTCAGAATCAGTGGAGCCTGTGCAGCACTTGTCTTTGTGTTGTGATCTGTCTGCAACAAAATCTTGGGACAACAACAAAAGATTCCGGGTGTGCTAGCGAGTTGTACTTTGTGCAGTAAGGAAGTCAATAGAATTTCTTCCCACTCTTTCAACTCCTCTAATTCCCATTATGGTTCTTTAGAGCAATCAAGGCTTTAAGAAAATGTTACCAAATCTTGTCCAACTTGAACAATCGATCCATTGTTGTCAATTGGAAAGCAGATTCAGGCAAGATATGTATCAAAGGATCAAGATCCAAAACATTATATGGAGACATTGCGAACAATACCTCAAACTATCAGATAAAACAGCTACAGTTTCTCTAGTTCTAGATGATGTGTACATGCGCACTTTGATACCCACAGGCTTCTGAGAACTTCACTTTTGGCTCATTCAACAACCATTGACCTTTGCAAATACTCAAGACATTTTCCAGAACATTGCTTCCAGTAGTGGCCGTTTTGCAGAAGCAAGGGCAGCAGGTTTCTTATGTGGACAACAGCTGCGGGTGGCTCAAGATCCTTCAAGTCCTGGCAAATCCTGATTCAGAGGGAAGGCCAATTAATCTCATTATAATAATGACATTTTAGACGTTTAGGAGAATACGGTAGAGTTTTCCACATGGAGGGTGACAATATTAGGACTTATGTGGAGGCAAGTCCTAGCTCTATCCCATCTGTCTGTATCCCATTGTCTCAAATGGTCAAGAAGATTGAGAACATCATAAACTGGCCTTCTAAGGTAATGAAAGATTTTGCTTCCTATTCCAGGGAAGATTACCCCACATATGAGACTACTCCTATTGATGGTGACTAACGATAGTTAATCTTATCAATTTTCATAAACTTCCAGACATAACAATCATTAAAGTCTATTCACCTTAATGACCTCCTAGCTCAAGTCAATGGCATAGGCCAGTGGAAGACGAAGTGTATAACAGCAGGGGTACAGTGATTACCAAGTGGGGAAGTTGTTTGGGCAACACAGCCTAGGAGGCCTCAGCTATGCTTCAAACAGATGGCTATAGGTAATCTCCTATCGTCATTGCAAGATGCATCTCCTATTTAGGTCTGCCAATGGTAAAACCTGTCTCATCTCCTCGCTCTGTGTTCTGGTGTCCCAGAACTTCCTGTCAGATACGGTAAAATACAAAGCCTTGAATGTCAAGGGTGAGTCCCTAGACCAACAATCAGTTTAATGAATCTCAACTTGGCAGTAAACTCAATGGTCAGGAATGGAAGTCATTCTTGCAAGGGGAGCTTCCCAGAAGGGGAAACCGTGGATCTACTAACATCCAGCTGGGTCAGCAGGTTAGCAGGTTAGCCTAAACAGACTCTAAGTTCCTCATTAGGATCATAGTACAGATTAGGCATGTGCACAAGTAAAAATTTCGTTTTGTTTCGTTTCGTTTTAATTCGTTATTAAAATAATTTCGTTAAGTTAGGTTCGTTACATGTGTTTAATTCGTTTTCGGAATTCGTGTTCGGAATTAGTTCGGTTTCGACCGAATTTCGAAAAATACGGTCGAATCCGTAAATATTTCGACTGGAGTGGATTCGATAATATTTCGACCGGATTCGAAACAAAAATTCTATTCGATTTGGTTTTCTGAAATTCATTAGAGAAAAGATTCGACATGATAGAAAAAAGATTCGACATGATAGAAAAGATTCGACATTATAGAGAAAATAGATTCGACATGATAGAAAAGATTCGACATTATAGAGAAAATAGATTCGACATTATAGAGAATAGATTCGTCATTATAGAGAAAATAGATTCGACATTATAGAGAGAATAGATATAGGGAGGGGCTCAGGGTGGCGGTTTATTATTATAGATTCTGAATCTCTAGTTTTATTTTTAGATTCTATATAGATTGAAATTCTAAGTACACATGTAGCCACTAGCCAATGCCATCTTACTTTTACTTAAAGTGGAGGTTCACCCAAAACAATTTTTTTAACATTACATTCAGACGAGTTGTCCTAATGACAATCTGCTGTTTTTTGTTTTCCTGTACATACCGTATTTCACCGCCGCTTCCGGGTATGTCTTCTGCGGGACTGGGCGTTCCTATCTGATTGACAGGCTTCCGACCGTCGCATACAGCGTGTCACGAGTTGCTGAAAGAAGCCGAACGTCGGTGCGTAGGCGCCGTATACACTAGAGCCGCACCAACGTTCGGCTTCTTTCGGCAACTCGTGATGGTCGAAAGCCTGTCAATCACAATCAGATAGGAACGCCCAGTCCCGCAGAAGACATACCCGGAAGCGGCGGTGAAATACGGTATTTACGGGAAAAAAAGTTGATTGTCATTAGGACAACTCGGCTGAATGTAATGTTCTAAATTTATTTTTGGGTGAACCCCCGCTTTAAACTTACGACGATTGCTAGCAGAGAGAGACAGACATACTCTGAATGATTTCAGAAGAGACTAGAGTCAATCTTAGCTGGTCTGTTTGTCAGAGAACCTGAATTAATAAGCACTTCAGCAATAAGCACAAGCTATTGTGTTAATGTGAATTGATCTTGATTTGATATTAGTGATACTAGTGAACGAACTTGTTGCTGCCTGCTTGTGTGTGATAGCCTCAGAGGCTGCCTGTGTTGTGGGGAGGGGGGCGATATTATTATAGATTCTATATTATAGATTGAGATTCTATATACCCTATCTTGTGTTACCTTACCTGTCTGATCCAGACTGTGATCACCACTACAGCAACAGCAATGTACCATTGTAAGGGAAAAGTGAAGGCAGGTCGTGGTCGCGTTCGTGGTGGACGCCTTGCTAAAAAAAGTGCCAAGGTCTCTGCTACTACTAGTGTCTCAGACATGTCTGCCGCCACAAACATGCTATCAGTGTCTACAACAGTGGCTGTCACCACCAATGCCACCAGCAAAGCTATTTCCACCACCAGTTCTACTAGTAGTAGTTTTCCTGCCAGACCACCAACATCTGCTGCTGCTTCCACTGCTAGTGCAGCGCCTCCTTCTACAGGTGTCATGGCTTTGTATTTTTATAGTAGAGGCAAGAAATCTATTAAAAAACAAGTGGAGTTGCCGTTACACCAATCACCCACACCACCCACCACCACCAATGACACCGCCAATGTGCCCAGCTCCCCAAAGAAGCAATTGAGGGAGACAGCAGCAGCCAGAGACAGAGAGTGAGACTTTGGGCCATATTGTCAAATAATTTACGCCGGCGTATCAGCAGATACGCCGACGTAAGTCCGATCCTATGTTTAAGTGTATTCACAAACTGAGATACACTTAAACATGCCTGAGATACGACGGCCTGCGCCGTTGTATCTTAGGCTGCAATATTTACGCTGACCGCTAGGTGGCGGTCAGCGTAGAATATGAAAATGACTAGTCACGCCGATTCTCTAACGTACGCTTGCCCGCCGTAGTGTTTTAACGTTGTTTCCGTAAGCGATACGCGGCATAAAGATAAACATGACCCCTAGGTGGCGTACTCAATGTTAAGTATGGCCGTCGATCCCGCGTCGAAATTTGAAAATTTAACGTTGTTTGCGTAAGTCGTCCGTGAATGGCGCTGGACGCCATTTACGTTACAGTCAAAACAAATGACGTCCGTGAGACGTCATTTAGCGCAATGCACGTCGGGTAATTTACCCGACGGAGCATGCGCATTACGATCGGCGCGGGAGCGCGCCTAATTTAAATGATCCACTCCCCCGACCAGGATCATTGGAATTAGGAGGGCTTGCGCGGGTGGACTTTACGCGACGCCGCCGCAAGTTTACAGGTAAGTGGTTTGGGAATCAGGCACTTGCCACTTAAACTTGCAGAGGCGTAACGTAAAGGACATACGTTCCGACGCCTCAGATGTTTAAGAATATGCCCCTTTGTCTTCTTCATTGCCCCATGAGAATGATTTTGAATGCGATGCTCCTCTTTCCCCAACCACTGCAGACATGTTATACAGTCTTACCCCACAAGACTTACAGAATGACTTGGGGAAAGGGCAAGAGGGATATTCTGTGAGGAGTAGGACAGGTAGCATTTCACTTTTTTCATCTGCTCCTAACTCCCCTTCTCCCTCTCTTATTGTGGAGGAAGAATTCTGTGAAGATGACAGTGACACCTAAAATCCCCAGCACCCCTGCCATGAGCAATAGCACTAGTTCACGAAGTGTAACAGTATTGGCAAGTGCAACAGCTTCCACCACTGGTGTGCTACCTGCTGCAGCTATATCAGACCTAAATAGAGATGAACAGGGTCAAGGGACTGGGTCAAGAATATGTTATCTTACCAACACAACATAGCACAAAGAAGCATACAGCTGGAAACGTGATTCTATGCAAGGTCGATTAGTTGGTCATTGCTGATCTGCATCCCGATGCCCGCCCGGGACCCCTCCCATTTGCCATCTCTGACCCTGGGGACAACAGGGCCCTCTCTGATCCTCCGCCTGTTTCATGACCATCTGTAATTGTCTCCAGTTTGAGTAATCTACCCTGCTGCCATGTTACTCAAGCCCTGGAAATGATGACTGCCCTTTGAACTGTTGACGAGTGTATGTGTATTCTGGTGGGGGGATAGCTGTATTGAACGGCGTGACTGGACACAATATGAATATACATGGGATTACCCTTTGCACATCAAAATAGTGTAGAGAAAAATCTCTTACATTTTCTAAGTTCAGCCTGATGATTAAATGTAAGTTAGTAACAATACATGGAATAGTTCATTTACATACAGTACATCACCTAATGAACCTAACAAGGAAAGCAAAAACTCCAGAAAACAATTATTTCTGATCAAATTTTTTTTTATTGAAAAGTAACAAACATGTATAAAAAGAAAACAAAAAAAAAAATTACAAACTTTGGTTTCCTTCCAACTTGGTCAGTATGCATTCAAGTGTGGAGTTTATGGCTCTCATATTCTCACACACCATCCTCCTCGTTGCCCGTTGGTACCTCTCCAGAGCCATATATTGCCGCATCTGCTGGCGATTGTGGAGGGCCAAGGAGTGAGACAGCCTCCTTAACTGTCTTTCTTGACAGTGGCACTTCACAATGCGCCGCAGAGGCTTGCATGGCTCTGGAGAGTGCGCGTGTCCTGGAGTAGGCTGCTGCATTGTGGAGGACGCGCCCGCGTCAATGGGTATGTCCTGGTTGGGGGATGCTGCTGAAGGGTGATGGAGATGATGCGCTGGAGAAACTGCTGGGGAGGAAGAATGGTGAGCCAAACCAGATGCGTCCAGGTCTTCGTCCACTGCATGTAAATCAAGAATGATTAATTCATCTTGATCTGTGAAGAAAAGAAAATATATTAGATAGATAATACAATAGAAATACACATGGCTTCTTCACCCTAACATTATATAAACGCAATTATCTTCCAGCCCTTGTAGACAATCATGTAACATCTTGAGATCTTTTCACTTACATACCATTCTTCAATATATGATATTCAGTGATATGCACCTAATCAATTTGTGTGTAGGAGAGAGTGGTTTCTTTCTGTGTCAATTCGCTGTGTCATCCCAAGTTTGCATAGCTGTGCAGGAAGGTGTAGTACTTTACTGTACTCTGACCAGGGCATAGCTGAGTGTCCTCCCCAGGCCAGGCGGCCAGAATACAAAGGGATTCCCCTCTACACATCAAGCAGTGTAAAGGGGAATCTCCACAAGATTTTAGCAGCTTGGTGGCATGGCGCATCCACTAGGTCCCTATAGAAAATCTAAAGGTGTAATGGACACCTAAGTGCTGACCGACCACCACTAACTAATCTACCTTATCAAGAAAGACTGACTGACTGTCGCAAATATGGAAGAAAAAATATGCACTTGCAAGTAGAAAAACATTAGCTACACCAGCTATTAACATTACATACACCAAAGAGAAGCCATTTAAGCCATTGCATTAGGGACGACTTAAAAAAAGTTGTTTAATAAAATATAGCCGGCTACTAAGTTTTTAAAGTTGATAATTTTGTATGGCCACTTGGCCACTGATTGAATAAGCCCCACTCCTGTTCTAGGCTAGGTAGGTTACTCACTCCTGGTCTAGGCTAGTAGGTATAAAAGAGAATTTACAATTACTGAGCCTTCCATATCCTGGCAGCTGGTGCTTCATCTGCTCCTCTCTGATACTGCATTGTTGGTCTGGTCTCTCCCAGAGCCTTTAAGACCTATGCAGGTCTCAATAATAATAACTTCAGAAGCCCTAGACCATTTAAGTGGAGGTGAGAGAGGGTGCATGGAAATGTGTACGACCACTGGGGATCCAAGGATCAGTATGTCTAAAACTTTTCAAACAAGACCACTAGACAAAATTGAGCAGTTAAATAAAAACTCCAGGATACATGTAAAATAAAAATATATCACTAAACTAAACAGCCTTCCCTATGTGCATTGCAAAACAATACACTGCAGAGTCTGAACTATAGCCTAAAGACTCAGACTTTTTATAGATATTTGACTGCACAAAGATCTACGAGGTCACAAGGCCATTTACAATTTTTTGCTTTAGATCAGGGGTCTCCAAACTTTTCAAACAAAGGGCCAGTTTATTGTCCTTCAGGCTTTAGGAGGCCCGGGTTGTGTCTGTGGCTAGCGGGGGTAGAAATGTTAGTGGCCCGGCATCAGTAAGAATAAATATGACCTAAGGGTTAGTGGGCACTGGGCAATAGAACGTGTAGTGACCCTCTTAGTAGGAGGAATAATATCCCATCAATGGTATCAGTGGAGTAAATAATGCCCCATTGTTGGTGCCAGTGGGAGTAATAGTGTCCAAGGGATGGATAAAGGCTAGCAAGGGGCCACATCTAGCCCTTGGGCCACAGTTTGGAGACCCCTGCTTTAGAGATGCCAACGGTGAGGCACCAGACATCATGAGGAAAGTGTTAATGCATGCATCAGGGGCATTCCAGAGATTGAACATGTCCAGGGACTGCCAGCCAATAGCTGGAGATTTTTGTCTGACATACCCCCTTCAGCCAGCTGTGTTATTCACAATGGCAGTGATTGGCTCAGACTGGGAATCTTAACTGCAGCAAGAAGGTGGCGTGATCAGGGAAGTGACGTTGAGGGTTTAACAAGCACAGGTAATGCTAACAGGAAGACTGGAATCAACTGCAGAGGCGGACTAATAAATAATTAATAATGGCAGCTCAACCAAAGCCTTGCAGAAGACATTTTTCTAGGTATGCCATCAGCATTTCATATTTAAAATACTATATTTGCCTGGAAAATACAAAAAAAAGTTATACTACTTACTCCCTGGACCTGACGCGCCTGGCTGTTGGACACCATCTTGAGCATCCCCAGCACTGCCAGCAGCTTCTCCAGGGCAGATCTCTTCCACCTCCTGCTCAGCCTCAGTAGCTGTTAATTATGAATAATATAGAAAAGAACATTACAATCTGCAGTGTACAACAATCTCACACATTAGTACAAGAACATTGAAAGATGTACGGAATGATCAATGATCATCACTCAGCAGCAGATACCAGCAAGATTATTATACTAACTTACATGTGGTCGTTGCCGCCTCAGCCTCCTCCTCCTGTGTCTCCCCCTCTGACTGGATGGCACCTATTTATTTAATAAAGGAGAAATGTTGAACGTTACAATGTTCAATCTTCAAAGAAACAATAATACTATAAAATGTATTATATTATCTCTATTAGCATGGCAATACAGGGCAGGCCAGTAGTCACTGGTCACTAATCTACAAGGCATTCACCATTTATAAAAAATCACTTAAAAAAAAAAAAGAGGTACTTACCTGTCCTGGTTCCAGCGACCACCACTGAACAGGCGCCTTAGTTCAGACCGCGACGTTCTGTCAAATTGCGTAAGTTACGCAAACGCTTACGTTACCTGACAGAGCATCGCAGAGGCTCAACCTGAGGCTGTCAGTGCACTGCTTGAGCGAGAAGCAATGACACTGAAATTTACAATGGAAGGCTGGACAAATGGAAAAGGACCCACTGTATAGTCAGTCACTAGTACCAGTGGTGCCCCATCCATAGGGGGCGCCCGTGCGCCGCCCCCCCTCCTGTAGTCCAAAAAAAAAACGGGCCCTTTAAGAATGTTTATTTCCCTTAAAATTTATTTTTTACTTATACTAACTGCAGTGATGGAGGTTCGTCTATAGAGGGCGCTGCAGCGCCACCCCCTCTGGCTGTCGCAAATAACATACATTCATGTATTGCTTGAATGTATGGTATTGTTGCCAGCTGCCGCTGGTCTATTCAGATGGCCGGACCTTGGGCCCCCGGCTACCTGAATAACGGCAGCTGGTTGGCTGTGCGGAAGTGCCTATCAGAGCCAGCGTCAACAATGGTCACAGAGGCGACAAAGGGCACAGTTGCATCAATGGGTACAGTGGTGACAATGGGCACAGTGGCGACAATTAAAGGGCACAGTGACATGCACAGTGGCAACAATGGGCACAGTGTTAACAATTGCCGCAGTGGCTGCGTTTGATGGCATGGCACAGTGGTGATAATTGATGGCACAGTGACTGCATTTGATAGGCACAGTAAGGCTGCATTTATTTATTTTTTCGTTTGCGCCCCCCAAAAATTTGGAGCACCAGCCGCCACCGACGACGAGTACACTACTAGTACTACTACTAGTACACTACAGTACTTACTTCTTGGTGATGAAGAGGAGGACTCCAGCTCCTCCGCCCTCTGCTTCTGGCGGCGCTGGGCCTTGATACGATCTTTAAATAAAATCAAACACAACATGGTAAATGTTGGATGCTTGACAAATAAAATGCCCTGCACACAATGCAATCCTCAGACCAGGAAATAATATAGAAAAGAACATTACAATCTGCAGTGTACAACAATCTCACACATTAGTACAAGAACATTGAAAGATGTACGGAATGATCAATGATCATCACTCAGCAGCAGATACCAGCAAGATTATTATACTAACTTACATGTGGGCGTTGCCGCCTCAGCCTCCTCCTCCTGTGTCTCCCCCTCTGACTGGATGGCACCTATTTATTTAATAAAGGAGAAATGTTGAACGTTACAATGTTCAATCTTCAAAGAAACAATAATACTATAAAATGTATTATATTATCTCTATTAGCATGGCAATACAGGGCAGGCCAGTGGTCACTGGTCACTAATCTACAAGGCATTCACCATTTATAAAAAATCACTTAAAAAAAAAAAAGAGGTACTTACCTGTCCTGGTTCCAGCGACCACCACTGAACAGGCGCCTTAGTTCAGACCGCGACGTTCTGTCAAATTGCGTAAGTTACGCAAACGCTTACGTTACCTGACAGAGCATCGCAGAGGCTCAACCTGAGGCTGTCAGTGCACTGCTTGAGCGAGAAGCAATGACACTGAAATTTACAATGGAAGGCTGGACAAATGGAAAAGGACCCACTGTATAGTCAGTCACTAGTACCAGTGGTGCCCCATCCATAGGGGGCGCCCGTGCGCCGCCCCCCCTCCTGTAGTCCAAAAAAAAACGGGCCCTTTAAGAATGTTTATTTCCCTTAAAATTTATTTTTTACTTATACTAACTGCAGTGATGGAGGTTCGTCTATAGAGGGCGCTGCAGCGCCACCCCCTCTGGCTGTCGCAAATAACATACATTCATGTATTGCTTGAATGTATGGTATTGTTGCCAGCTGCCGCTGGTCTATTCAGATGGCCGGACCTTGGGCCCCCGGCTACCTGAATAACGGCAGCTGGTTGGCTGTGCGGAAGTGCCTATCAGAGCCAGCGTCAACAATGGTCACAGAGGCGACAAAGGGCACAGTTGCATCAATGGGTACAGTGGTGACAATGGGCACAGTGGCGACAATTAAAGGGCACAGTGACATGCACAGTGGCAACAATGGGCACAGTGTTAACAATTGCCGCAGTGGCTGCGTTTGATGGCATGGCACAGTGGTGATAATTGATGGCACAGTGACTGCATTTGATAGGCACAGTAAGGCTGCATTTATTTATTTTTTCGTTTGCGCCCCCCAAAAATTTGGAGCACCAGCCGCCACCGACGACGAGTACACTACTAGTACTACTACTAGTACACTACAGTACTTACTTCTTGGTGATGAAGAGGAGGACTCCAGCTCCTCCGCCCTCCGCTTCTGGCGGCGCTGGGCCTTGATACGATCTTTAAATAAAATCAAACACAACATGGTAAATGTTGGATGCTTGACAAATAAAATGCCCTGCACACAATGCAATCCTCAGACCAGGAAATAATATAGAAAAGAACATTACAATCTGCAGTGTACAACAATCTCACACATTAGTACAAGAACATTGAAAGATGTACGGAATGATCAATGATCATCACTCAGCAGCAGATACCAGCAAGATTATTATACTAACTTACATGTGGGCGTTGCCGCCTCAGCCTCCTCCTCCTGTGTCTCCCCCTCTGACTGGATGGCACCTATTTATTTAATAAAGGAGAAATGTTGAACGTTACAATGTTCAATCTTCAAAGAAACAATAATACTATAAAATGTATTATATTATCTCTATTAGCATGGCAATACAGGGCAGGCCAGTGGTCACTGGTCACTAATCTACAAGGCATTCACCATTTATAAAAAATCACTTAAAAAAAAAAAAGAGGTACTTACCTGTCCTGGTTCCAGCGACCACCACTGAACAGGCGCCTTAGTTCAGACCGCGACGTTCTGTCAAATTGCGTAAGTTACGCAAACGCTTACGTTACCTGACAGAGCATCGCAGAGGCTCAACCTGAGGCTGTCAGTGCACTGCTTGAGCGAGAAGCAATGACACTGAAATTTACAATGGAAGGCTGGACAAATGGAAAAGGACCCACTGTATAGTCAGTCACTAGTACCAGTGGTGCCCCATCCATAGGGGGCGCCCGTGCGCCGCCCCCCCTCCTGTAGTCCAAAAAAAAACGGGCCCTTTAAGAATGTTTATTTTACAAAAAATGTATTTTTTACTTATACTAACTGCAGTGATGGCGGTCCGTCTATAGAGGGCGCTGCAGCGCCACCCCCTCTGGCTGTCGCAAATAACATACATTCATGTATTGCATGAATGTATGGTATTGTTGCCCCAGCTGCCGCTGGTCTATTCAGATGGCCGGACCTTGGGCGCCGGCTACCTGAACAACGGCAGCTGGTTGTCTGTGCGGAAGTGCCTATCAGAGCCAGCGTCAACAATGGTCACAGAGGCGACAAAGGGCACAGTTGCATCAATGGGTACAGTGGTGACAATGGGCACAGTGGCGACAATTAAAGGGCACAGTGACATGCACAGTGGCAACAATGGGCACAGTGTTAACAATTGCCGCAGTGGCTGCGTTTGATGGCATGGCACAGTGGTGATAATTGATGGCACAGTGGCTGCATTTGATAGGCACAGTGAGGCTGCATTTTTTTTTTTTCGTTTGCGCCCCCCAAAAATTTGGAGCACCAGCCGCCACCGAAACACTACTAGTACTACTACTAGTACACTACAGTACTTACTTCTTGGTGATGAAGAGGAGGACTCCAGCTCCTCCGCCCTCCGCTTCTGGCGGCGCTGGGCCTTGATACGATCTTTAAATAAAATCAAACACAACATGGTAAATGTCGGATGCTTGAAACATAAAATGTCCTGCACACAATGCAATCCTGAGACCAACCTTGATGAGCCTGGAGCTGGGTGATCTCATCCTCCCCTATCCCCGATAAAAGGTCTGCCTCATGGGGCAGGAGAGACACCCGTTTTCCTCCACGCCCCGGCTGTCTGCGTTTGCGCACAATAGATCTGCAAAAAAAAAAGAGAAGAGACACGGGTTCCATAATTAAACTAGAATTGTAATCTGAAAATGACATCAACACATGATGAGACACATGTAGAATGAACCCATAGAATGAAACATGCAAATGGAATTATTGGATTAGGCGCACTTTTTCATGTAGCTTAAGATTTGTAAAAAAAGTGTTGGGGAAAAAGGGCGTGAATTTGATTTGGGTATTACATCGCAGGAGCGTGCAATTGTGTCATTTAAAGCTGCAGCACGCTAAATATAAATACAACAAGGTGGCCTGGTCAGAAAGGGGGCATAATCTACAGGTGTTCAAGTGTAAAATAAAAGCACTTACTGCTCTGATTAGTGATAAACTAAGAACAAATAAAATAACTGTCATGAAAATATTCCTCTTACAATGATCGTGGCGAATATATTTAACCGCTAGCGCCTGCACTATTGTCAAATGACAGCTACAGCACAGACCCCAATTGCTGGGAGGACATCAATATATGTCCTCCCCTTTACGTGCGCTCCGAGTGCCCCCTGCACGGCGCGCTGTGATCACCGAGTCACTGAGACTCGGGTGATCACGGATCCGAGTAAGGGGCCCGGTCCATGTGATCAGCTATCAGCCAATGACAGCTGATCACATGATCAAAACAAAGCTTGGTAATCTTTTTTTTCTCCTCATGGTCACAGCGTGAGTAGAAAAAAAAGGCGCTCACTGGCTGTTCAGTAAGGGACATCGATCCCCAGTGGAAGAGGCAATTCTGCCTCAGTGGACATAAGTACCACCTGTCAATGCCCACAGTGAACACCAGCAGTGCCACCTGTCAGTGCTATACTACCACCTATCAATGCCCATTACTGACACCTATCAGTGCCACCTATTAGTGCCAATTCTCAGTGCCCACCAGTTCCACCTATCAATGCCCTTCAGTGCCACCCATCTGTGCAAGCTCTGGGTGCCCACCAGTGCCGCCTTATTGGTGCCCACCAGTGCCGCCTTACCAGTGCCCAGTGGCGTTGCGTGGGTTGTCAGCGCCCGCCCGGGGCAAGGTAAGTACGTTTCGGCCCCCTAATCCGCTGACTTTTTGCACGCCCCGAGTCCATTCCCTTCCTACAATAGTACTGACCTGCCTGATTCCTATACTGACCACTATACTATACACTGACCTATCTTATTCCTATACTGACCCTTACACTAACCCACCTGATCAACCACTACTCTACACACTGACCTACCCGATTCCCCACAGACTGCTACACAATACACACTGACCACTACACAATAAACTAACCACTGACCGCTACGCAATACACACAGTGACCGCTACACAATAAACTACCCACTGACCGCTACACAATACACACTGACACTACAGCATTGGTGCATTTTACTATAAAGGCATTGGTGGACTACAAAGCCCAGCATTTTACTATTGGAGGCTTTGGTGGACTACAAGGCCCAGCATTTTACTATTGGAGGCATTGGTGGACTACAAGGTCCAGCATTTTCCTATAGGAGGCATTGGTGGACTACAAGGCCCAGCATTTTCCTATATGAGGCATTGGTGGACTACAAGGCCCAGCAGCTGGGCCTTGTAGTCCACCAAAGCCTCCTACAGTAAAATGCTGGGCCTTGTAGTCCACCAAAGCCACCTACAGTAAAATGCTGGGGCTTGTAGTCCACCAAAGCCTCCTACAATAAAATGCTGGGGCTTGTAGTCCACCAAAGCCTCCTTCAGTAAAATGCTGGGCCTTGTAGTCCACCAAAGCCTCCTACAGTAAAATGCTGGGGCTTGTAGTCCACCAAAGCCTCCTACAGTACAATGCTGGGCCTTGTAGTCCACCAAAGCCTCCTAAAGTAAAATGATGGGCCTTGTAGTCCACCAAAGCCTCCTACAGTAAAATGCTGGGCCTTGTAGTCCACCAAAGCCACCTACAGTAAAATGCTGGGGCTTGTAGTCCACCAAAGCCTCCTACAATAAAATGCTGGGCCTTGTAGTCCACCAAAGCCTCCTTCAGTAAAATGCTGGGCCTTGTAGTCCACCAAAGCCTCCTACAGTAAAATGCTGGGGCTTGTAGTCCACCAAAGCCTCCTTCAGTAAAATGCTGGGCCTTGTAGTCCACCAAAGCCTCCTACAGTAAAATGCTGGGGCTTGTAGTCCACCAAAGCCTCCTACAGTACAATGCTGGGCCTTGTAGTCCACCAAAGCCTCCTAAAGTAAAATGATGGGCCTTGTAGTCCACCAAAGCCTCCTACAGTAAAATGCTGGGGATTGTAGTCCACCAAAGCCTCCTACAGTAAAATGCTGGGCCTTGTAGTCCACCAAAGCCTCCTAAAGTAAAATGCTGGGCCTTGTAGTCCACCAAAGCCTCCTAAAGTAAAATGCTTGGTAGTGGGCACATAGACTTTCCGGCTTCGGCTGCTCCCTCCCTAGTCTCCCCAGCTGAGCAGAGTCCCAGCCTCAGCCTGTAGCAGAGGCAGGGTGTGCGCTGGGACAGGCAGCCAGTCCCAGGCCTTCCCCAGCGCACACTCTGCTAAACCATTCTCCCCCACCCGGCATCACGTCCCAGCGAGTCACGACACGACACTTACTTGGCTGAGCGGGAGACCGGGAGTCCCTGCAGGCGCCGCCAGACTGCAGAGCGCGTCGCCATCTTGGAGCCTCCGCAGCGTGCGCCGTTGCTATGCCAAACAGGGCATCCCCTGCTTCCTTACAGGCGCGCCCGTGCCGGCCGTTGCGAGGTACTGGCGGGGGGGGGCTGTGCGCACAGTGGAGGAGCCGCTCACTGTAATATCAGCAGAGCTGCCGGTTGCCGGCGTCCCCCCTCAGCTCAGCCCGGGGCAGACACACCCCCTGCCCCCCTGGTTGTTACGCCACGGCCAGTGCCCAACAGTGCAGTCCATCAGTGACGCCTTATCGGTGACCATCAGTGCAGCCCATGGGTGCCCATTGGTGCAGCCTTATCAGCGTACATCAATGAAGTGATCAAATACCACCAAAAGACAGCTCTATTTGTGGGAAAAAAAGTGCTTAAATTTTTTTTTGGAGCCACACGCAATTTTCAGTTAAAGCGACGCAGTGCCAAAACGCATAAAACTGGCACGATCATTTGGCAGCCAAATTCTCTGGGGCTGAACTGGTTAAAATGTAAAAAAATAA
The DNA here is from genome assembly GCF_905171775.1 of Rana temporaria. Classification (NCBI taxonomy): domain Eukaryota; kingdom Metazoa; phylum Chordata; class Amphibia; order Anura; family Ranidae; genus Rana; species Rana temporaria. Next base: position 161,038,864 of record NC_053492.1, read on the forward strand.
AAATAAATCGGACACGTTACTTACCGTTTTATGTCGCTGAATTTTTTACGACAGGCAGCCGGGTCACGCCGATGGTGATACATCTCCTCTACCTTTTTGGAGATCTCCTCCCACTTCTGCAATTTCCATTGCGGACTAGTCTCCCTGGAGCGGGGGCCACACAGCTGCATCCAGCAAGGAAGCGTTTCATTCACAAGTACCTGACACTCAATATGAGTCCAGGTAATGTTACGCTTCCTGCTGGATGCAGCCCTCCTGGAAGCTTTTTTTTTTGGTGATGGAGGGGCTGTGGAATGTGTTGCAGCTGCTGCAGCAGCAGTACTAGGCTCAGGTACCTCAGCCTCCATGACTGGGTCGAAATCCATGCCGTGGGATGCCGCCATATTGGTTGTGTTGGAGATGTAAAGCAGGAGATGGAGACTGGAGAAGATGGAGAAACGAAAGTGAAACCACGAAATTGAACGTGGAAGATTCAATGACGCTTCGAATCGCCGATTCTGACATCGAAATCACCGATTCTATCATCGAAGGCTTATGGTGTATATCGAAAGTGCTAGGCAGAGATCTACATTTTTAAATTTCGATGTTCCGTCGATTTTCAGACGACCGCGTTACAGCGAAAAACGAAATAAATCAAAACGATTTTCGGGAGTAACTAACTAAATAGATTTATTAAAAAAAAAAAAAAATTCTGACGAAAACGAAATTACAAAACAAAATCTTTCAGTTTCCGCCACGTGTGAAAGGGGCATTAAACATTTATAGCCAGATTCATAGAGACGTTTAAGCCGGCGTATCAGTAGATATGTCGCAAATTGTAGCGTATTTCTGCAAACCAGATACGCTTAAATTAGGCTAACATATGAGCGCCATAAATCTCCTACGCCGTCGTATCTTAGGGTGCAATTTTTCCGCTGGACGCTACGTGGCGCTTCCGTTGAGTTTGGCGTAGAATATGTAAATCACTAGATACGCCGATTCACAAACGTACGCTTGCCCGTCGCAGTAAAGATACGCCGTTTACGTAAGGCGCTTTCCGGCGTAAAGTTAGTCGAACAAATAGTTGGCCTAGTCAATGTTAAGTATGGCCGTCGTTCCCGCGTCAAAATGTGAAAAATTTACGTTGTTTGCTTAAGTCGTCGGTGAATGGGGCTGAACGTAATTTACGTCCACGTCAAAACCAATACGTCCTTGCGGCATACTTTGTAGAAATGCACAGCGGGATATGTACACGGACGGCACATGCGCCGTTCGTAAAAAAAACGTCAATCACGTGGGGTCACCAATTTACATAAAACACGCCCCCCTCATCCTCATTTGAATTAGGAGCTCTTACGCCGGCCCCATTTACGCTACCCTGCTGTAAGTTAGGAGGCAAGTACTTTGTGAATACAGCACTTGCCTCTCTGACTTAATGCGGCGTAGCGTAAAAACGATACGCTACGCCGCCTCAAAGATGCGCCGATCTCTCTGAATACAGCTATTATTTAACAGTTTTTGTTTTACAACAGTAGTATGCAACTAAGCTGATAGTATTCAGGGCCAGTTTTGCTGAAATGACAAACCGCTCCGAATAGGAACTATTGTCCCCCTTACCTGGGACTCTACAGTCTGCTGGTAGTAGTGGTTATGCAGATATACCACATTTGTGTTCTTCTGCAGTTTACAACCCTGATAACAATGACAATACTGCTGTCTATTTAGTGGCAGAGAGTGTTAGTAGACTGTTCTCCTTTAAAAAAAAAAATACTAAGCCAGTCATTTGTGAATGGATGGATTAAATCTTCACCTGATATGTAAAAAAAAATCCATGGAGTGCCCCCAATCCTCCTCCTCTGGTGTCCACCCACCACTGTTGCTTCTAAGTCATCCTTTTCAGTGATTTCCCCCAGTTACTAGGTGGTTCTTACAGGGATGCTCATATGGAATTTCTTTCTGTTGATCCTAGCTGCCATACTAGCAGACAGTGTGTCTTGTCTATAAGTCTCACGTTTTGCTTTGTTGGCCAGGTGCATCGTCTGCATGCCAGGGTTCCTCTCTCTCCCGAGCCCTAGTCGATCATCTGCCCATTCTGGTAAGTACCTAAAACGAATAGAAATGTTTTGCACTCTTGAAGATTTATTTTTACAATTCTTGTTGTACAACAAAACGTAGTATGCTACTATGCTGATAGTATTCAGGGCCAGTTCTCTGCTGAAATGACAAACCGCTCCGAATTGGAGCAATTATCCAACTTACCTGGGACTCTACAGTCTGCTGGTTAGGCAGATATACCACATTTGTGTTCTTCTGCAGTTTACAACCCTGACAACAATGACAATACTGCTGTCTATTTTGTGGCTGAGGCCCGGTACACACGACCGAGTTTCTCGGCAGAATTCAGCCAGAAACTCGATCGGAGCTGAATTCTGCCGAGAAACCCGGCCGTGTGTACACTTTCGGCCGACGAGTTCCTCGTCGAGCCAAATAGAGAACATGTTCTCTATTTCCTCGTTGTTCAATGAGGAAAGTTGGCTCGCCGAGATCCTTGGCGGCTTCACACAGAACTCGACGAGCAAAACGATGAGTTTTGCCCGTCGAGTTCCTCGGACGTGTGTACGGGGCCTGAGAGTGTCAGTAGACTGTTCTCCTTAAAAAAAAAATACTAAGCCAGTCATTTGTGAATGGATGGATTAAATCTTCACCTAATATGGAAAAAAAATGCATGGAGTGGCCCCAATCCTCCTCCTCTGGTGTCCATCACTGTTACTCCAAAGTCATCCTTCTCAGTGATTGTCCCCCAATAACTAGGTGGTTTCTTGGATTGCAATGGGGCTAAAGAAATTAAAACTGGAGTATTTCGGAGGTAGGAATCTCATCAACTAATTTATTTTAAGGGTTAAAGTTCAGAGATAAAATGCAGTAAGATATAAAAAAAGAAGCTAGGTTTATTAAAAAAAAAACTGTACACTTCATTTTTTTTCTTCATTAATATTAAACCCAAAAAAGTTAATGTTTGGGTTAATATCCCTAAAAGTTTACTGTATCTACAACATTACATTACCTTTTCATTTTTCCTTAACAGAGAGCCTTTATCGTTGGACATCTGTGCCAGGGATAACTTTCACTTTACTGGGAAAGCGAGAGAGAGAGATAGTTTGTTTGCTACATCAAGGGATATGGTTGAGAGAAAGTGAGAAGAAGAAAAGAGAGTGTTACATACATAGTGGACACAGTGTTTGGCGAGGGAAAGAGCTGGATCCATAAGAGGAAATGGTGGACAGAAAGAGATAAAATAGGAAAGTGGTAATAAACAAAAAGTGTATATTCAATGATTGACAAGACAGTAAGTTGGCAATGAGAAAGTTAATTACCTTTTATGGTAGAATCCAGAGGGGTAAGCTTTTCCGGTCTTGCTATGGACTGGAGTGTGATTTTCAGGAGTGCCCCAATCTGTGGCCAGCTAATGTGATGTCATGTGGTTGTTTGACATTATGGCAGCACATAGCAGCAGGCTGTCATCACAATGCCACAGGTCCAGTTCAAGGTGACACAAAGTAAAGTTTTTTCTGATGTAGTGGGAGGGAGCAGTGGGAGTCGAGACAGTAACTATTTACTAGCCCATGCATGGACTTCTGATGTCTGTGTTATTTTTAATTTATTTAAAAAAAAAAGTTATTGAGCACCACCAGTCTACCACTGCTACGTTGTCAATCATGCTGATGTAAAATTAGAAGTGAGAACCGCTCACCTCATAGAACAATATCTGTGCAGCTGCACCACCAGAGTACTGGTACTGCAGGTTTAATGCAAACACTACATTTATTCTCGTTGGAGAAGCGACGATTGAGAGGAGGGGCCATGATAACGATCTACAAATACCTCAATGGGGATCCCAGCATAGGAAAAAAAAAAAAGTCTCATAGACTGTAATAGGACACAGAGTCATACAATGAGAGGAGAAGCATTTTAAACTTAAACTTTGCAGGGGGGGTTTCACTATCAGGGCAATAAGGATGTGGAACACTTCCACAACCAGTGGTGGCTGCGGGGAGAATGATGGATACTTTTAAAAGAGTTTTGGGTATATATCTTAGGCCTCGTACAGACGAGCAAACATGTACGATGAAAACGGTCCACCATTCCAGTTTCAGCAGACATGTTCGGTCATCTGTACGGGGCCTTAAAGAACACACATACAGGGATATGGGAATTAATTATAAACACACGTACACTACACCTACAAAGGTTGAACTAGATGGACTATTGTCTTTATTCAGCCTACTGTAAGTAATAAGTATTCAAACTAAAACATATTTTTTTTTTTTTTTTTACTTTTTATTGTTTTTTTGTGGCATAAGACTCCATTGTTTAGACTGTAAATGTGTTAGAACGCTTTATGTTAATCCTTCAAAAACGTGTAAGGAAACATAATAGGAAAAATGTAACGTAACACAGTGAACACAAATATGAAAAAACATTTTTGACTTTTATTCAGTATCATAGCTGAGAACTGGGTATTCCAGCTTGGGCAAATTGACTTTTAGGAATGCAAGTTTTTCCATTAGCTGGGGGGCCAGTTGAGAACGTTGGGGGCACAATATGTTCCCAGTAACAGAAAAAACACGTTCACTTTGAACACTGGTTGGTGGGCATGAGAGGAGTTCCTGGGCTACTTGAGAGAGAGCTGGCCAAATATCTCTTTTGTCATCCCAAAATTCTAAAGGATTTACGGTGGGGGGTAAAATGGCCTCTGCAAGGTATGTAGTTACCATGTCCTGCACACCAATTTTTTTATGGGAGGGAAGTCTGATGGGTCCCACTACGCTGCCTAGTGCCCGAACTAAAACAGAGGTAGACTGAGGAGTGGTTGCACTATTGCTATGGCTGCTGGACAGAGACACAGATTCATTTTCCTCCAGCTCTGCTTCTTCGTCCTCTTCCTCACGTCGAAGCCTGGAGATTTTGTAATGTTTCTCTCTGACCCTCTCTACCAATTTATCTCGCCAGAATGTCAGGGAATTGGATGTCAGGGCCATCTTGCCCTTCATCCGTGGATCACAAAGAGTGGCCAACATAACTTCAGGGCATGAGTCTGTGAGGTTTTTCAGCCGCCTATTTAGTTCAACCTTACACCTCTTGAGCAGGGCCATTACTTCTGGCACATGTCCCCCAGGCAACACCTCCTTATAGGACAGAAGAGCATCGATGTTATTTACTAGATACGTCACGAGTGGTACTACTTCAGATATGCTGGCACTTTCTTGGCTCAGTTGTTCCGTGACAGCCTTGAAAGGCTTGAGTACTGACACAAGCTGAGCAATCATTGCCCAATCCTCCCTAGCAAGCGGTCTGTCAATACCAATGTAATGTTCGTTTGACATTGCATGAAGGGCCTTCTGCTGTTCGAGTATGCGTTCCAACATATCCAAAGTAGAATTCCATCTCGTGACAACATCAATTTTGAGGCGGTGCTCGTTCAGCCCTTGTTTTTTTTGCTCCTTTCTAAGGATATTGCTATCTTTCACACTGCGATGAAAGTGTGCTGCAATCTTGCGACATGAGTCAAGTAGTGTGGCCAGCTTTCCAGATGTGTTGTCCTCAGAAAGGGCATCTTTCACCACAAGATTTAGCAAATGGGCTGAGCAGCGCACACTCACATATTTTCCATCCCTTACAGCTTTAAGCATATTTGCCCCACCATCTGTAACGACAAAGCCCATCTCTGCATGAGTACCTGCCTGCTCTCCCAACCACTGTGCCACCATCCTCTTCAGAGATTGGAGAATGTTGTGGGAAGTGTGTTGCTCATCCATGACCTCAGCATGGAGAAGGAAGGAACGGTGCCCTTGCTTGGCTAAGGTGGCTGAGCCTCTTGGCCCAGAACATGCAATGTCTTGCGGCACCTTAGGTTGCCACCAATGTGCCGTCAGGGACAAAAAGGCATGCTGGCCACTTGGAGCACTCCATATATCTGTTGTAAAGTGCACCAACTGCCCAGGAGCCTTTGCCAGCTCCTCCTTCAACACTCCAACACATGAGCTGTAAAGCGATGGTATTACAGTACGGCTAAATGTTGTACGAGAAGGTACTTTGTAGCCGGGGGCCAAAGCTTGCATAAGTTGTTTAAAGGGCTCCCCTTCAACCAAATTAAAAGGAGCCCCTCCAACTGCTATGAGCTGTGCTATCAATCTGGTAACTTTACGGGACTGCTGGCGGGACAGGACTTTTGAATGAAAGGTACCAACTTGTTCAAGAGTCGCCTGTGTGTAAGTGGAATGGCGGGTATGTGACATCTGACTTGATGATGATGATGCTGTGACAGAAGTGGCATGAGAAATCTGTGCCTTAGCCTGGGTAGTACTGATAGCAACATCCAAAGCTGAACTTCCCCTAGTGGTGCATGGAGTAGAAGCCACACCATGTTCCTCCCTTAGTAGCACAGGTTTGTGGTGAGAGCGCATATGCTGATTCATGCCTGCATTTGTTAGATGTCCTATCTTTTGCCCACGGCTCACCTCCCGACTGCACAGCTTACATTTGGCTATGCGACCATCACCATTTGCTACAAAATGGTTCCATATTTGGGAACGGCGAGTGGAAGAGCCACTGGACGCAGGTGCTGAGGATTGCTCTTCTGAGGTTTTAGCAACCTGCTGTGCTGGGACAGCTGTTTGCGTGATGTTCCCTGCTGTGGACTGTGACTTGACCACAGGGGGCATAAAGATAGAGGGAATGGTGGGCTTGGTGGAAATGTCAGGCTTTGGAGGCCTACCCTGAATGGTGACACCAGTAGCATAACTTTTAGATACAAGGGCAGGAGACTCCAATATTAAAATTGGAGAGGATGGAGAGTCCATTAGAGGTGACATTTGTGGTGACGGTGACGGTGACGAATAAAGTAGGGGTGATTTACTGCTACACTCACGTCCATAGTCAGGCTGCTGAATGTCTACTTCCCCCAAATGAGTTCCCTCATTAGAATATATACTGATACTCTCAGAAATGGAAGAGCTTGCAGCAAATGTTGTGTTAGTGGCACTGGCAATAGAATTGGAAGTACTGTTGCTTGCTGTGGCAATGTCAGCAGAATTCTCCAAATGTAAGACCTCCATTTTTGGCTGTCTGTGTGGATTAACAGGCCATAAACCGTGTGCAGTCATTGCACGGCCTTTGCTGTAGAACTTGGAAGTTGTTACAGCTATGTTTGTACTGGTGGTTGTGTTTGTGGGTATGGGGTTACTAAACAGACGGCGCTTAGTAGGTGGCTTACTCTTTTTCTGCACACTGGCAGTATTAGCAGCTCCTCCAATTTTGCTAGTGATTGTTCTTTTTAGCTTAATAGGTGGGCTGCTCAGCTGACAACTCGGACTGTTTTCTCTCCTCCTTCTAACAGCTCGGCTGGACATCTGTTCAAGGTCAGAAGAAATAACACTAGTACCAGGCATGATATTATCTACTGCTGGACTGGTGGTGCTGCTGCTTGTGATGGTACCATGAGCGCTTTTGCTCAATGTGTGAGCAGTCTGACTCTGAGAAGGCTTCATCATAAAAACACAGCCAGAGCCTGTCCTCCTCAATCAAACAACTATGGTATGACAATCACACTGTCTGAAACAGTTACTCCACCACTTCACACACGACACAGCTATCTGATGATTACCTGACTTTATGACTGCAATTATTGTAAAAAAAAAAAATTAATCCTGCCACTATCTCTATCCCACTTTCTCGCTCCAAAACATCAATAGCACTAATACTTGTCAATTAATAAATTTTAAGACAGTCTATTCAAGGCAAATATAAAGGAAGGTACACCTCACCACACACAGGAGGACAGGACACTCTCTCTATCTGTGGTAAACCCTGCCATGTGGCATTATCTTAGATAGATCCTAGCCCCACCCACAATGAGAAATGAAAGTAGCTGATTGGGAGAAATGAAAGTAGCTGATTGGACATGGACAACATTGGACAATTCTTTCTGAATAAAGTGAATAGCACATTTTTTTTCGAATTCGAATTCGAATTGTTTTTAGAATTCGATTCGAATTTTTTTTTTTTTTTTCGAATTCGCGTCGAATAGAATTTGATTCCGAATTAGCGTCGAATTTCGTCCGCTGGTTTTCGACGTTCGTTCGGATTCGGTTAATTCGTTAATATTGTGATTCGGCCGTTCGTATGCATACGAATGTCCGAATAATGAAAAATTCGTCCGAAATTCGATTCGGAACGAAACGAAATGCACATGCCTAGTACAGATTAAAAAAAGACACAAGTCCATCAAGTTCAACCAGGATCCATAGTCATACAGCTGGGATAAGGGTAATGATCTGGTGGACTTTCAGGCCATGGTGTCCTCAAAGTATAGTCTTTGGCCCAAGTTCCTCATATTCTTTTCTTCCTGAGATCTCAGACCTTACACAGCAGAGCCAAGTGTATACAAATTCAACTAAGTTACATCTAGCAACTGAGAGAACAAGTTAGGTAGGCTTATTGTGGGATCTCACCTTCATTATTTGAAACCTTGTGGAAGTCGGGGGAACCTGCGGCCAACTCCAGGTATACTAGAACATGGAAAATCTTGCAGAATTTCAGGATGAATCCTCTGCTCCCGACTGCAAAGATTAAGATGTCTGCAAGTAATCCAAGATAAGGGATTGAGCGGTAGTTAAGTCTTGGTTTTCCGAAAGGCCAGTACAGATCGTTCTTTTCCCTTAGAACTTGCAGTGCAACTAGGGTCATTCTTCTCAACAAGACAACCTCAATAGATTCAGTGACACTAAAGTAGTAATTCTTAAGGATATCACGCCTTTGAGAATTCTTTCAGAGATCCAAGCATCAAGTAGTAAACTACCTTATTGCTACCATAATCAAACAAAATGGCTCTGGTTTCTTCTTCACCAGCACGAGACGAGGGTCTGCATCTTTGCTTTTGGGTCAAGACATCACACTTCCGGCATGTCCAAACTAAAATGTCAGCGTCACCACACACTGGAGTAATGGACTCTATGTGGAAGAAATACATGGAAGTGGTCCTTCTCTAGAAGTTCAGACAGTGGCCTCTTTAGGCCTGGCAGTATCAGACAATGTGAACTAGAAAAACACATATTCTGCGCTGTCTATAGAATGGAATAGCAGCCAGCACAGCAGTATATCAATTGCAAAATGTGACAAAAAAAGGTAAAAAAGTGCAGCACTAACAAATAAATGATCTTATAGAATAGACTGTAATCAAATATGTGTAAAATCTAGTAAACTGATAACATAAACTCAATATACAAAACACAAAAGAGTGTCCATAGGTGAAAATTCGAAGCAATAAAAAATCCGTAGAAGTGAAAAGAATCCAATATAAAGTGTCCAATATAATTGATGACAATCAATTGAATCATATGTGTAAATCAACCGTTGTGATAAACAAATTGATAGGAGATCCACCACCAGAAGCACCAAAACGCTTACCAGAGGGATTGAACTCAAATAGGTGTACACCCAATGAGTCAATCAAACTTTGTGATGTAATGTACCAGGGATGAATGCAGGCTCACTGTATGAACACAGCCTCCAGATAGATGTTCAGGACGGTGGATATCAGTAGGTTTAAACAAAACAGGCAATCGGCCCAAACATTCAAGTAGATAAAAGAAGAAGGAAGGCACATAGAGTAATTACATGAATATTTAATAAGTAAACAAAGGAAATACACTCGAAGTTTCCATAGTAAGAACGCGCTTGTTAAAAGACAGTGACAGTGGTATCAGCATAGCTTCCTTATACATATTCCCCAGGGCAGTGTCCCCTGAACCCCATTGCCATTTGTTTGACAATCATTTGCCTATAACCATTACTATTTTTTAACTTACATTTTCAATCAATAAAATAACTATTTTTTAACTTTCGTCTCCTATTGGTTTCAATTGCATTTGGATTTAATACCTAAACCTTATTCATGTTCTGAGAACCTGCCTTGAACTGATATAATTAATTTAATAAAGAGATATCTTTTGCTTTGCATTATTCTCCTAGAATTAAAGAATCTTTTAAAACTAAAATGCAGACTTTACAGTAAGCACAATTTTGGATGTAAAATGTCTTGTCCAGGTGTCTTGTTCATTTTTATTTTGTTTTTAACCGTTTGTGGATCTATGAATTACACCTATACTGGCAGAAAAATCTTGCACCAGAAATTGAATATCAGTAATAAAAAAAAAATTACATGAGTTTTGCAGGTTGTAAGCAATCATATTTTTTATTGACCTTTCCAATCAAACACAAAAGTAAATGGCAAAAGAAAATGAACAAAAGTTCTTTCCAACAGGTGAAAATTTATTTTTAACAGTATTGATAATTGTATGCTTTAGAAATTTGACGAAATTGAAAGAGAATGGAAATACGATTGAAAAAAAATGAGATAAAACATTTAGGTAATATCAGAAAGCATGGATAAAATATTGATGAGGCTGGTATTAGTGTAAGAGGCGGCTTATAGTATATGTTTTCTTGTCCCTTTCCATAAAGGCGATAATGTAGGTGTCAATCTGTCATTCTTGGAGAAAGCACTGTGTCTTAGCTCTCAATGTGTCAGAATTTGTTCCCGCTGGCAATTGAATATATTAAAGCTGATTTTATACATCTTGGTGTGTGATATTCTGTTGAGGTGATAAGAGTGAAAAGGTGGGTGTTGCTTGCATCTGGATTTCCATATTATTTGTTAAATGTATATGTTGTTGAAGGCTTCACTGGAAAGGAGACACGGAAAACTGTTTTTGTAATATTTTTTGGAGTAGGTTGTCAGTACTGTTTTGTCAGTATATTTACCATATAAGAGATTTATTGCCCCTAGTGGTTCACGTATTCACTCATTCAGTGAGTTTGTATCACCCTTTGTTTGTTTAGTTCACACAGCGCAGTCACTATTACCCCCTCCAGACTCAGGGGCCCAGATTCAGGTAGAATCGCGCAATATTTGCGTGGGCAAAGAGCAAAAATGTTTCTCTGCGCCCACGCAAATATTGCGCTTTGCCCGCGATTCACAGAGCAGTTGCTCCGTAAATTGCGCGGGCGATATGCTAAATAGCCCTGCGTAAGGGCGCCTAATGTAAATGATCCCGCCGGGGGCGGGAATCATTTAAATTAGGCGCGCTCCCGCGCCGAGCGAACAGCGCATGCTCCGTCGGGAAACTTTCCCGACGTGCATTGCGGCAAATGACGTCGCAAGGACGTCATTTGCTTGTAAGTGAACGTGAATGGCGTCCAGCGCCATTCACGGTTCACTTACGTAAACGACGTGAAATTTAAATTTCACGAGCGGGAAGCGCAGCTATACTTTAGCATTGGCTGCACCTGCTACTAGCAGGAGCAGCCTTATGCTAAAGTGGCCGTACGGAAACTCCGTACCTTGCGTGCGCAGGGCCCGCGCAACTTTTGTGAATCGGTGGTAGTATGCAATTTGCATACTATACGCCGATCACAATGGCCGCGCCCCCTAGCGGCCAACGCAAGAATGCAGCCTGGGATGTGAAGGCATAAGGAGGCTTATGTCTGTCACATCCTAGGCTGCAGTCGGTGTAACGAGGTTCCTGAATCAGGAGCACTCGTTACACCGGAGCAAGTAAGCCCTTGCGCCGCGCAACCTATGGTTGCGCGGGCGCAAGTGCTTCTTGAATCTGGGCCAGGGAGTGTAAGTTAGATTGGCCGCACATGATTGGTGTAACCACTATAAGGTATAGTGGTTACACCGACAAGAAATCCACGATTTCATCCTACAATGCGATTTAGACTGCCTCTTTATCACAGAAAGCTGGCTCACAGCCGACTGTAACACCATTCTAGGAGAACTGGTGCCAGAAAATGATCGCATTATAACAGAAAACAGAGTGGGGCAAAGAGGAGGAGGCCTGGCGGTGATCCACAAGACTCACCTCTCGATCTCCAAACCAATCCTTCAAAACCCACTGCCATTCATGGAAACCCTCACTCTGCAACTACAAACAAATCTCCAGGAGACTGTCAATATCTTACTCTGCTATAGACCACCGGGTCCAAAATCTCAGCTTCTCTCACCTTTGACAGAGTTCATCTCGACTTACATCCTAAACAGCAAACATCTTTTGCTGCTCGGGGATTTCAACCTCTGGGCCAACTCCTCACAGGATCCTGTTGCCGACGCCTGCATTGACCACTTGGAAGGATTAGGGCTGCAGCAACTAGTATGTGGGCCGACACATACTTCAGGTCACACTCTCGATCTTATTTTCAGACAAGATCTGGAAATAAACATTCTAAAAAGTGAACCATTGCCATAGACAGACCACCATGCAATTAAATTCACAATTACCATAAATGCCCCCTTAACAAAAATGTTAAAACCAGTGTCAACACACTGGACTAGATCGCAGAAGAAGCTCCATTCGGAACACTTTAAAACCACTTTAGGGAACAAAATAAAAACAATCCAACCACATCAAACAGCCACAGAAACACTGGATGCCATAAACCCCGCTCTACTACAGTCAGCCGACTTAGTAGCGCCCAAACGCAAAATCTGCATCCGGAAAAGCAACTCCAGCTGGTTTAACGACCAGCTGTCGTTGCTAAAAGAACGCAGAAGAACGGAAGCAGCCTGGAAAAGAAGCTCTTCAGAGGAAAACTATACCATCTATAAGGAAATAACAAAAAAATACCACAAAAATCTTTAAAGCCAAAAAAAAACATTTCTCCAATATCATTACTAATGCCCTCAACCAACCCCGCGAACTCTTCAAGCTAGTCACCCAGACCATTAATCCAGTCTGTCTTGAAGCCCCCAATTCTGACACCCAAGAATTTTGCAATGAATTAGCAGATTATTTCGTTAAAAAATTGAAAGAATCCGTGAAAGCATTCAGCAAAATAGAACTCCCATTAACTCCCTCCTCAATCATACACCCAATACCCACATAAAGTCGCCGCAATCAACAACGTTCACTTTAAAACCTATTTCCATCGAGGCCACAAAAACCATCATCAATACCCTGTGAAACAACACAGCACCGAATGATATCATCCCCACCAAACTGCTGAAGGAATGTGCCGATATCCTGGCACCGCTGATCACACAGCTTATAAACCAGTCATTCAAGGAAAGTATTGTGCCCACCTGCCTAAAACAAGGCATAATCAGACCTATCTTGAAGAAACCCACCCTCGACCCCAAAGACCCAAAACACTGTCGTCCTATAACAGGCCTAAATGTCCTCTCCAAGGTAATGGAGAAAGTAGTGGTACAACAGCTGCAACATCACTTAGACACCCATAATTTGCTCGATCCATTTCAATTGGGTTTCCGTCCCGGACACGGGACAGAAACGGCACTACTCAAAATATGGGATGACACTCTTGAGGCCGCAGACGAAGGAGAATCTTGCCTTCTAGTACTGTTGGACCTAAGCGCAGCTTTCGACACGGTAGACCACAAACTATTACTGACTCGGCTAGCTAAAGTAGCCAGAGTCGCGGAAGGTGATCTATCTTGGTTTTCCTCTTTTTTGGAAATCTGATCACAAATAGTGAAATTGGGGCCTTTCACTTCTGAAAAACACACTGTGTCCTGCGGAGTCCCTCAAGGATCCCCTTTATCGCCGGTGCTGTTCAACATCTACCTCCGCCCTCTCTTTGAAATCATCAGTAGCCAAGAGTTACTTTACCACTCTTATGCAGATGATACACAACTGTATTTTTGCATCTGCAACAAAAAGGATCATCATCTCAGGCTAGAGAAATCCCTCTCTTTGATAGACTGGATGACAAAGAGTTATCTTAAACTCAACAGTTCAAAAACAGAACTTGTTTCACGCCAGTTGAAAAAATCAACTGGCAACAACTTGGACACCCCCACCCATTATGGGCGAAACCATCACCCCTATCGCCAAAGTCAAAAGTCTCGGAGTCATCTTTGACACCTACATGACAATGGATGCACAAATAGGGTCAGTATTCAGCGGATCGCATCATCTGCTGCGCCTACTATGCAGACTTATTCCTTTTATTCCCAAAGAAGACATTGCAGTCGTGGTGGGAACAATTGTCAACTCCAGACTGGACTATGCAAATGCCCTCTATCTGGGACTCCCAAAGTACCAAATCACCCGTCTGCAAGTCGTTCAAAATACAGCCGACAGACTTGTGACAGGGGTAAAACCCTGGAAATCAATCTCACCCTCACTGAGAAGCCTTCACTGGTTGCCAGTAAAAGACAGAATTGCTTTTAAAGCACTCTGTCTGACGCATAAGTGTATTCAAGGAAACTCCCCCCAATATCTATGCGAAAAACTAAAAGCTCACAACCCTAATCGCGTTCTGCGATCCACCAACCAAAATCTACTCCAGATACCCAAAGCCAGATTCAAGTCCAAAGGAGAAAGAAGATTTGCGGTCCAAGGTCCCAGACTATGGACCGCTTTACCAACCAGCATTCGGTTGGAGGAGAACCACTTGGCCTTTAGAAGAAAGATCAAAACCCATCTCTTTTGATGACAAAGGAAAAATGGACAACGAGCGCCCAGAGGCGATTTAGTTCGCATGTGCTGCGCTATACAAGTTTTTCACTCACTCACAGCACTTGGTCAAGATATGGTTCAGGTTAGTTTTTAGTTTTTTTTTTGGGGGGGGGGGGGGTGGCTGACAATAAAAGGTTTCTTACTACCTTAATGCAGAGAATGCATTAAGGTAAAAAAAGAAACCTTCAGCCTTTACAACAGCATTAAGAGCATTGGACTCTGTCAGCTAATGGCTACATTTTTAATATACTTTCTACTGACAATATTGTTACTACCATCTGGAATGGATCAAGTGATTATAAGATTGGTAGTCTTGAAAGTTGCCCAAGCTAATGATTCCGTTTCATTAAAATATTGTAGCAATTACACTAATCACGTGTGGCCTATCTAACTCTTTGAGCATTTTTACCTATACATGTTGTAGGCAATGTGTATGGCAGTTTGAGCATGGGTGCTTAGTGTTGGCAAATTCTTTGTATATAATATGAACAATGAACATACCGTATGAAACCCTGACCTTTTCTCTTTTATGCAATTTATACAGAATGCCAAGCCTGTTATAAGAAATCATACATTATGGATATTAGTGGATCCAACTGGTCCTTATGCCGCGTACACACACAATCATTTTTCAGCATGAAAGAAAACGTTGTTTTTCAGCATGTCTAAAAATCTACGTTTTCCCAACTTCATCATTATAACGACTTTGCCCACACACCATCGTTTTAAAAAAATGATCTAGCAAAGCGTGGTGACGTACAACACGTATGACCGCACTTTAAAGGAGAAGTTCCATTCGCCTTTGGGCTGCTTTAGCTGATTGCGTGTTAGTAAAAGACGATTTGTGCTTTTTTTGTCTGTTACAGCGTGATGAATGTGCTTACTCCATTATGAACGGGAGTTTTACCAGAACGCGCGCTCCCGTCTCATAACTTGCTTGTGAGCATGCACAGGTTTTTTTCGTCGTTTTTTATAACCCGAAAAAAAACATAGTTTAAAACGACGTTAAAAAATGCAGCATGTTCGAAATGTTTTGTCGTTTTTCAGAACCTGATCATTTTAAATGACGTTTTTTAAAAACTATGTTTTCTTCATGCTGAAAAATGATCGTGTGTACGCGGCATTACACTTGCATGACTGAGGGTCCATATGGACATAATTGTTCATTCTATTACTATGCTTTTTAGATAACTTCATCATCTACCTGGAGGGAAATGTTCCTTTAGCATCTGTGTCCTCTACAGTCCACCCTGGGGGGATTGTTCTCATCTTGACATAGTACTGCATCTGAATATATTATGATTAATTTACTGTAAGTAACTAATAGTGGATTTTTAAACAAATGTATATGTGATATTGGTATTTATCACTAATGGTATATTTACATGGGTATAGATACTCCCATATAGTCTGACGAAGCATCTGTGAAACATATAACATATAGGCCACCGTGCAAGCAACTTAAATCTTGACACATTCTGCAAAACACATTCTATTGATTTCATGACAATTTGTAACTTGCAAAATGCAATGTTTATAGGATAATAGTACTATCAGTGACAGTTTAACAGGACAGGTTCCACTCAGAACAGGACTCACCATGGTCGACCAAAGAAGTTGAGTGCACGTGCTCAGCATCATATTCAGAGGTTGTCTTTGGGAAATAAATGTATGAGTGCTGCCAGCATTGCTGCAGAGGTTGAAGGGGTGGGGGGGTCAGCCTGTCAATGCTCAGACCATACACTGCACACTTAATCAAATTGGCCTGCATCGATGTTGTTCTAGAAGAAAGCATCTTCTAAAGATGATGCACAAGAAAGCCTGCAAACAGTTTGCTAAAAACAAGCTGACTAAGGAAATGGATTACTGGAAAGATGTCCTGTGGTCTGATAAGACCGATATACATTTATTTGGTTTAGATGGTGTCAAATGTTTGTGGTGGCAACCAGGTGAGGAGTACAAAGACTACAGTCAAGCATTGTGGTGGAAGTGTCATGGTTAGGGGTTGCATGAGTGCTGCAAGCACTGGGGAGCTACAGTTCATTGAGGGAACCATGAATACCAACATGTACTGTGACATACTGAAGCAGAGCATGATCCCCTCACTTTGGAGACTGGGCCGCAGGGCAGTATTCCAACATAATAAATAACACCACCAAGATGACCTCTGTCTTGCTAAAGAAGCTGAGGGTAAAGGTAATGGACTGGCCAAGCATGTCTCCAGACCTAAACCCTTTTGAGTATCTGTGGGGCATCCTCCAATGGAAAGTGGAGGAGCGCAAGGTTTCTAACATCCACCAGCTCTGTGAGGTAATCATGGAGGAGTGGAAGAGGACTTCAGTGGCAAACTGTGAAGCTCTGGTGAACTCCATGCCCAAGAGACAGTGCTGCAAAATAATGGTGGCCACACAAAATATTGACACTTTGGGCCCAATTTGGACATTTTAAATTCGGGGTGTACTCACTTTTGTTGCCAGCGGTTTAGATATTAATGGCTGTTGAGTTATTTTGAGGGGACAGCAAATATACACTGTTATACAAGCTGTACACTCATTACTTTACATTGTAGCAAAGTGTAATTTCTCCAGTGTTGTCACATGAAAAGATCTCATGAGATCTAACGAGTTGTTGAATCAACAACAAAAAGCCTGAGAGATAATTTTTAAGCTGACCATACACTAATAGCATTATGTTTTCATTCAGCCAGTGGGCTGAAGGAAAAATTGCTGAAAGGTTTCTACACCCACGTAAACAAGGTAGATAGAGGAATACCCACCCGGGACAGTGTATTCTGATAGAAAAAAAAGTTTTCCAGAATGCCCCTTTGATAGAAATTATTGACTTTGCTCTAGCAGAAATGGCCAAACACTGATTGAAAGTATGTCTGTCCCTGCCAAGCTGACTGAATTTTGATCAGTGTATGGCCAACTTTAATCAGGGCTAAAGACCTAAGGAATGTGTGTCTGCATGATTTAGGGGAAATTGTAATAACTGGTGTTCTTAGGTAACTGTTTTTAATGCAATTTGCTTAGTCATATGAAATTGCTGTCACAAACTGCCAGCTGATCAGCTCTCCCACAAGTCTAGCAAACGCTTCTATTCTGAGAAGAAATAGAGAATATAAAATCTAAGAAATGAACGAACATGGACGGAAGGATTCATCAGATTAGCTGTTTGCTATGTCGTAGAATCAAACTATAATCAGTGATAAGCAAAAGGTAATTCCGAAGCCACTGACCTTAGGTATCTCAATCTGAAGAGATGTTCAGTCAGCTGCATTTTATGTATCCTCTGCCAGAGAAGATAATTACATTTTGTGTGTAAATACCTTGATGCTGGAGTAGTACAATTACTCAGGGCGCGTAATGTGAAATACGAACTGAGAAACAGTTCAAATAAAAGCAGAATGTAACCTTACCTAATAATATTCATTTTGAAAAAAAAATCAGTTTACGTGGCATAAAATCAAAGGTTTACATGGCTACTGTTTTTTAATCAGCAATTTATTTTTGTATTGAGCCCAGAGGCCTGGAAATGAACACTAACTCAGACAGAAATCTTCTTAGTCACCGAAGAAACAGAGAACCCAAATGAGTGCCCCCATTTTTTGACCTGCTGGTGATCTCTGTGAGATCAATGTAAAATACTTACTCGCTGTAGTCTTCTTACCCTTGTTTAAGTTAAATGTGCTCATCTATAAGTTGCTCACATTTATTGGAATTGCTTTAATGTATAGAAGTTAATTAGGTGGAATTAACATTAAATCTGAATTATAAGTGAACAAGTAATTCTCCATTTAAATTCACATAAGTAAACTGTCTTGCATGTCAAAGCATTATATTTAGTTTTTTTTATCAAGTCTTATGGCCTAGACCAGTGGTTCTCAACCTCAGTCCTCAAGAACCCCCAACAGGCCATGTTTTGGGAATTTCTCTTAGATAAAATAGCTGTTCAAAATACCAAGCCATTGACTCTAATTTTAAGAACCTGTGCAAGATAAAGGAAAGTCTGCAAACATGGCCTGTTAAGGGTACTTGAGGACTGAGGTTGAAAACCACTGACCTAGACATCCATATCTGCCAGAACAACCACACTCTGGACCACTATATATGCTAGACGGCAGCTAAACTATACAGACTGATCTATTATCCTATCTATTTTGATTTTGGGTGCTAGAGTTGTGGGAATCTATAGGGAACATGTCCAAATGGAAAAAGGACAAAGGGAAATCAGTTGCTGGACTTCTCTCCTTCAGCCCAAGGCGGAAATCAAGATGGCGCCGGCAGCTCTTGAGCTCCAGCATGCAGACACATGCAAGGGAGATAGGAGAGAGGCACAGGTAACAAGGGCACTTATCCCAAACCCCCACATGGCTATCAAACAAACTCCGGGGCTTCTTCCATCTCCTCAAGCCCTGCCAAAACAAAATCAAAGCTATCCCTCCTGCCTAACTCCCCACTAGAGCAGCATGCATCCCCACAATCTATGGATGACACCAGAGAGCTGCATGACTCAATACCATTTCCTACAAATGATCAGCCAGTCCCGAACACAACCCTAAAGGACATGCTAGTTTCACTAAGAGCCACAATTCACACTGACATTCTGTCTCTAATGCAACAATTTAAATCTGAAATAGGAAAGGTTAATGAGTCCTTCATATTAAAAACATGATGGGTTACTTTGCCACAACATTCAATGATCTGGTAGATGAAAGGGGGATGATTTTGAATGGCTCAAATCCAAATTTACAGATTTGGAAGATCGCTCAAGACTTAATAGCGTCCAAATTAGAGGAATCCCAGAATCGGTCAAAAACCACGACCTACGGCCCTTCTTTACCAGAATACTCAATGAGGCTCTTCTGGGCCTCCCTTTGGAGGAGCTCGCTATAGACCGAATCCACAGGTTCCCAAAGCCCAAACCTCTGACCAACTGGCTTTAAAGAAACACCATAGTATGAATACACTTTTATAGATCCAAAGAGAAGTTGATGGCTCTCACAGTAAAGTCTGACAACTGACCAAAATGCATGCAAGGCCTTTCTTTCTTAGCCGACCTCTCTCAATACACACTCCAATGCAGAAGAAATCTAGCCACAGTTACAAAAGCGTTAACAAATCATAATATACCATACAGATGTAATTACTCTGCTAAGCTTTAAATCACCAAATGAAATTACTCATTCATTATTTCCAATATTGATGAAGGCCTTCAACTGCTGAGAGAGTGGGCAATTATCACACCTTTCACCTCATCATCTGATGGCTTCCAGACACACAAAGCTCTTCCAGAAGCAGAAGAAGGTTGAATAGATCAGCTTCACTTTACTAGCTACTACTACTGGACACTGGCAGGTCCCCATGCTATCTTCATAACAAAATTACCCAAGTTTAAATTCCCCCCCAAAATATAGCAGATAAATCTTTGCCCAGCTGGAATCGTTTATTTTTACAGCAAGTGGTCGCATTGCCAGTTTAGAGTTGTTGATAATCGCTCTCACTTTTTCTTTCTGTTTGTAGACAATTTCATTGTTGTTCTATTATTCTACATACTGACTTTTTCCTTTATCTATCTACTTTACTAAAGGTCCTCTAGCCCATCCACCTACAGGAGCATCATTGTTCCCATTCTTCACCGGACAATACCATTCAGCAAAAAATGGAAAGCACACTTGACTCGCAAACCACTACCCCTTGGTTAACAGGTACTGTACTAACTGCTGTAACTTCACAATGCAATTTAAAATGTCATCTCTAAATGTGGCCTCAATAGCACAGCAAAAGGAGCATGGTATGGAAGGAGACAAAACGCCTACACTGCGACATCCTGTGCCTACAGGAGATACACTTTAGCTAAAAAAACACCCTTCTCCAACAGTAATTTTCCTCATATCTATTACTCTAACGCTTCATCAAAAAAAAGAGACAATCTCCTTCAAACTTGTCTCCCAGATTCAAGATGAACAGGGACACTTTCTAGCACTTGTGTGCGAGATTAATAACAGAGTTTACACTTTGATCAACCTATACCTTCCAAATGTTCGCCGATTGACCTATCTCCAAAAAATCTGGAGGCACACTATATTGTGTGGAAATTTTAAAATCATTCCAGATCAAGAACTGGACCCATCCTCATCACAGCATTAATGCACCTAGAGAACAACCCTATCCAACTTCATTTCCTCTTCACATCTTTTTGATGTCTGGCATTACCAACATTCATCTGAGAGAGACTTTTCTTTCTATTCAGATGTGCATTTATTGTACTCTCGAATTGATAATGTTTTAGTAGACAAGTTTCTCTTGCAATCTCTTACTAAATCTGAGATTCCTGATATAAATAGTTGGACCACGCTCCTGTGTCCATCGTGGTAGGAAAGGGTCGTATTGAAACCAAAGCAAATAGGTGGCGAAATGATGTGTTTTTAAATGTCAAATCCATAAAACAGAAATTTATGAATACATTTTTGAATTAAACACACAATCGGTTTCACACCCTTTCACATTATGGAATGTGTATAAGGCGTGTCTGAGGGGAGTATTATTGAAAATTAGTGCTGTGGCTAAGAGACAGAGGAAGTGGCTGCTAGATAATCTAATCTCTACAATACAAGAGCTTAAAGGCATCAACAAACAAAATCCCTCAAACATTACCCATAATAAATGATCACAAGACAGCCACGACTGTCCCAGTTTGACCGCCATATGTGGAACATTAAAAAATGAATAATTTCTACTGTGACAACAGAGCGGGTAAGCTCCTTGCAAATCAAATAAGAGAAAAAAAATAAAAATTACCCTCCTTGAAACATCCAATAATGGGTTCTGTACTTCAAAACCCACAAGATATTGCAGATGCTTTTAGTACATATTATAGCAACTTATATAATTTAAGAGAAGACACATCTACTAACCCCAGAGGAAATTGCTAAATTCCTAAACTCTATTTCATACACCTAACTCTAAGACCTACACAAAATAAAGCAGCCATTTACAAGGTCTGAAATTACTAATGTAATCAAACAAATCCCTCACAATAAACCCCCTGGCCCAGATGGATACTTTTCTGAATACGGTCAGTTATTTTCTGACCTTCTGACTCCCCACTTAACAAATGTTTACAATGAAGCCGTGTCATCTGCCTCGTTCCCACCTGAAATGCTGTCCGCAACAATAATAACACTGCCTAAACTCGGCAAAGACCCGGTCATTCCTCAAAATTTTAGACCGATATACCTGCTAAATGTGGACCTAAAAATATATGTCAAAAATATGGCAACAGGAATTTCAAAATTGCTCCCTTTGCTAATCAAGCAAGACCAGGACAGATTTGAAGCAGGTGGACAAGCACCAGACACGACAAGAAGGATTTTAAATCTTATCCACCACATTGAAACCTCTGACGAGCCTTCCCTGCTACTTACACTAGATGCGGAGAAGGCTTTCGACAGGGTCCATTTGGGAATACTTGTCACAGGTCCTCCATAAATTTGGCTTTGAGCGGGAGCTATCCAGAGCAATTCATGCTCTTTAATCTACCCCTTCGGTATTTGTGTTTGTAAAGGGGCTATTCTCTAAAGGTTTTAATATCACAAACGGAACCAGACAGCGATGCTTTTTTTCCCCACAGATTTTCACTTTGTTAATGGAACCACTAGCAGAGAAACTCCGCTCCCATACAATAATCTCAGGCATAAAAGTTGCGAATGAAGAACACACTGTTACACTATTTGCGGACAATTTCATTGTGACATTATCTAACCCTGCTCAATCACTACCCAAAGTGGAGGAAGTGTTGCAGGAATTTAACAAGATCTCCTACTATAAAGTCAACGACCATAAATCTCATATGTTGGGAATACATAATCCGAAAGCCCTAAAATCCACTCTTAACTCTCAATGCTCCTTCCCATGGGCCAAAGAGTTCTTGCTGTACTTTCCCACTGCTAGATTCAACCCACGAGGAACTTGAACGCCTTAAAAAAATATTATCTCCCCTGGTCAGGAAAGCTTGCAGCCTTCAAGATGTGTATTCTCCCAACTGTACTACTTTAGAACATTACTGATCATAATACTAAATGTTTTTTACCAAACCCTACAAAACATGCTATCTAAGTTTATATGGCAACAACAATGCACAAGATGTCCTCCATCTTGCCACACTAGCTAAACACAAGTGTAGGGGGAATGGGAGTCCCCATACTTAGAGATTACCACATGGCCTCAATGCTTGAACAAATAAAATTGTGGATAACCCCAACTGACTTCACACTGTGGAGCCAGATAAAGCCGATACAAGCCCACCCAGGAGACCTTAAAACGTTACTGTTAATCTCTTCATTTACAGGATCAGCCAAACTAACGTCTAACCCAATAATTGTAGCGTCTCTTCGAGCATGGTCTTACCACCTCCAAGTTAGCTGTAAGAATTTTCGTAAAGTCACAATACCTATACCATTAGGAGCATTCTCAATTCCATTAAAAGGGAGATCTTACGCACACTGGTTAAAAAAAATTACTACATACCTTAACAGATCTAACAGAAGAAGGGAAGCTAATAACATTTTCTACATTAACTACTATAAAAGACATCCCACAAAAGGACTTTCTCCTATACGCCAGACTATCAACATTCATCAATAGACAAACCATCTCCAACCTAAATATACCCGAACCACTATGGTCCTTTTGGTCAGCTAACCCTTCAAAAAGAAGGGTATATCCCTCTTCAATAACTCCCTGCAATCTAAAATCACTTTTATCAAATCTCCCGCACTCTACAAATGGGGGGAAGAACTAAACACCTCCTTCTCTGACGACCAATGGCTAAATGCTATCAAATTCAACTGTTCAGGTTCACAATGCATAACTCACTGGGAAACTGCCCATAAAACATATGTAAATTCTCAAAAAATGGAGGCAACTCCTGCTGGAAAGGCTGTGGTCAAGTGGGAACCCTGAAACATATTCTTTGGTAGTGCCTCAGCTTGAGAGAATTCTGGAACTCTGTTTTCAGACTTATTTCAATGTAAACAGGCATCCCCCTAAGAGCAACTCACTGGGAAACTGCCCATAAAACATATGTAAATTCTCTAAAAATGGAGACAATTCCTGCTGGAAAGGCTGTGGTCAAGTGGGAACCCTGAAACATATGCTTTGGTAGTGCCTCAGCTTGAGAGAATTCTGGAACTCTGTTTTCAGACTTATTTCAACGATAACAGGCATACCCCTAAGAGCAAAGGCTGAACAAGCTTTACTCAGCATAGACATAGGCAAACTCCACCTACATATGAACTATGTCTCTTCAGCTATCCTATCAATAGCCCGCACCCAAATTGCAAATCATTGGAAATCACCATCTGTCCCGCGTTTTTTAGAGGTTAAAAAAAACAAATTGATGTCATATAGAGCTTTGAGAGCACAATGGCATAAAAAAAAGGCTCCCAAAACAAATTCCATGATCAATGGTTAGTATGGCAAATTTACAGAGCAAAACCTCAACTCTAACATACTCTTCCAACACAGAAAAACCTAGGGCCTGATCCTCGAAAGGGATACAACGGCGTATCTACTGATACGCCGTCGTATCCCTGTTTCTATCTATGGAACTGATCCACAGAATCAGTTTCACATAGATAGGGAGAAGATCCGACATGTGTAAGGGACTTACACTGTCGGATCTTAGGATGCAGTACCGCAGCTGCCGCTGGGGGCATTTCTCGTCGGAATGCCACTTCGGGTATGCAAATTAGCACTTACGGAGATCCACAAAGCTTTTACGCTTCGTTTTTTCTCTGTAAGTATTAGTTTGCCGTTGCAATATTAGGGCTGCTTTTACAAGGCCAAAACTGTTTAGACCTTGTAAAAGTAGACCCTTCTATCCCGCGTCGCTGTCTTTTTTTTTCAAATTTTTTTTTCCCGCCGCAACTCGTATTTTTTTTTTACGCCCGTCGTGATTCTCAAAACCCGGCGCAAAGTAAAACCGCGCAAAGCACGTCGGGAAAATGACGTCGGGAGCATGCGCAGTACGTCCGGCGCGTGAGCACGCCTAATTTAAATGTTTTGCGTCATCCACAGATGTGCAGGAGGGTGCTGGGCCATCTGGCCAGTCCACACCATCCCCCGGACATCAGGCTGAGTCAGACCACCTGGCAAGCCAGGAGTGCTCTGTGGAAGGGAGTGGCCACACCTCTCCTCAGGAGGTGGTTGAGGAGGAGGAGGAGGTGATGAGTGGGAATGAGGTGAGGCTCCATTTGGAGGAGTCTTCCCCTGTGGCTGGCACCAGTGAGCTCTCCATCAGGGGTAGCCCTTCCCGCTCCTCCCCCAACAGGGCCACATGGCCCAAAGCATGGCCTCCGTGAAGGAAGCTGTGGAGGATTTGGACTGCAATTCTTCAGCTGTGGTCACCTGCCTGGCTGATCTGCAGGCCACCACAGCAGGCCTGGGTGAGGAGTTCCACGCCCTGACAGAGGCTGTCAGGGACAACACGGCAGCCATCCAGGCAGGGGTGCGGCTGCAGGCGGACACCAATGCGGTCCTCACCCGCATCGCCCTGGCGTTGGAGGGCAGGCCGCTAGGCGTGGAGAAACCAGGGGATGCTCCTCCTCCTGATTTACCCCCCCATGAGTCTCCCATGAGGAGCCGGGGCCAGGGCCGTGGCCGCGGCAGGCGTGGGGCACAGCAGCGTCGTTAATATTTTTTGGATTTTTTTCTGTTCGACTCAGGTTATGAGTGTTTTATGTTTATTTTTGGAATATACTCAGGTTATGAGTTTTTTTTTTTTTTTTGTAGCCCAAGCACACGGTTAGTAGTGCAGGCTACAGTGTGACTGGTGTTTGAATGTGGGGGTGACATTCCTGCCAGAAAAGGGGTGTCACCCTTGGTCGTCGGGGAGAAGTGATCCCCAGGTCCATTTGAATGGTGTATGAATGTACAGCAACAAAATTGGAGCCTTGCCATGGCGTTGTGCTCCAAAGTCCTGAATGGTGGACTTGGGCTAATCCAATGTGATATGGATGTGGGGTGTGTGCTAGGGACCACAGTGGTGTGCATGCGTGCATTCTCCTTGTGCCATTATGAATGTGTGTGTTTAAAGTGTAAAGATTCCTACTGTGTGGCATCTCCTGACTGCTCTTCCCTCAGAAGACGGGGTAGCCTCGGGCAGGGGGGGACTGTCTGATTCGGGGGTCAGGTCATCACGTAGGTCAATCTCCAGGTGATTTCTCATGGGGAAGTTGGTAGCATGCAACATGCACCGATGATCTGGCACACAAAGTTTGGGGAATACAACAGGGTCCCCCCGGACTTTTCCAGGCATCGGAAACGGGACTTCAGGAGGCCAAAGGTGCGTTCCACCACTGCACGGGTACGTGTGTGTGCATCATTGTATCTTTGCTCTCCTGGGGTTTCTGGATTCCCGGAATGGAGTCATGAGATGGGGTCCATGTGCTTATGCAGAGTCACCTGGAAGGGAAAAGACAGGAGGATGTTAGTCATGCATGTGCCCCTCGTGATGTCTGCATCAGGGGGTCGGACAGTCATGCCTGACACCCATGTCACTCATCAACCAGCCAGCTGTCCCCATACATGTTCTGTTCAAATTCTGTTGGGGTGGGGCTTTGACGGTATATGTAGCTGTCGTGGCTGGACCCTGGGTGTTTGGCACGGACGTGCCATATGAGGCATTGGGCATCAGCTATCACCTGTACGTTGATGGAATGCCAGTGCTTCAGATTGCGGTATATGTGCTCTGTGTCACGGGGGGGCCGTAGTGCCACATGTGTTCAATCAATGGCCCCCACGGTGCGTGGGAATCCTGCAATCATGTAGAAATCCCGCATTGCCTTCACCCGCAGATGCTCCTGGGTGGGTCTGACAATGTGGTGGGCCATGCGTCTGAGGATTGCGGGGACAACCTGGTGCACACATCTGCTAATGGAGGATTGTGCCATCCCAGCCACTACTCCACTTGTACGCTGGAACGAGCCACTGGCAAGGAAATGGAGTGTTGCCAGTACCTTGACCAGTGGCTCCACTGCATGTGAGCGGTGTGTCTGACTGGTGATGTCATCTTTCAGGGTTGTGGCTAATTCCAGGATGGCAGCAGGGCTGAATCTGAAAATGTGATACACCTCAGAATGCCCCATGCCAAAGACATTTATGCGCAGTCGGTATATCCTCTCCCGTGCCCTCCTCCGTGCCCTCCTCCTTCTACACGCATGTAAAGCCAGTAGTATAGCTATGACCATGGATGCCCCTGGCATGTTGGCATACAGATTGTTGTCCTGCAAGTGTGGATGCTCAGCTCGTCCCTAACCGTGCTGCTGAAGCTGCTCTCCAGCTGACCTGCACACGTCTGGTGCAAAGTTACAGCTGCTTTTATGAGGGGTAACTTTAGACCAGACGTATGACTTATGCGCGGCGCGCGTAGCCCGTGTCGGGCGCACGTACGTTCGTGGATCGCCGTATCTCCCTTATTTGCATATTTGAATAGCAAAACAATGGTGCGTCCAGCGTATATTTGCGCCCACAATGCGCCGACGCAGAAAAATTACGTCGGTCGGAAAAAACTATTTTTCAGGCGTATCTCGTTTTGTGGATTTGGCGCATAGTTACACTGGCGTATATTTACACTTACTTCGCGCATCTCGAGATACGCCGGCGTAAGTGCGCTTTGTGGATCTGTCCCACAGAGTTTAATGTAACAGGACAGAACTGTAAACCGAGCTGATTTTTTTTGGTTTCGTGTTTTACCAAATGCTTCTCAAAATAGCTAAGTTTTTAGTTTTTTGTCAATGGGCTAGATAGGGCACCACATATCATAAAGTCTGATACCAGCAAGAACATGAAAGAACTAAAAAAAGCAGGAAAAGATTGAAAAAAAATAGAGAGAGCTGGCCCATAGGCTCTTCAAGAGTTGGACCTGACTGAATGGATAACATCATCATTATCATCATCATCTAGTGACTAATAATAATTTTCACACTAAACCATGTTTATTTAATTGCCTAACCATAATTATGTATCATGGAGCAAATACTGTTTTTAAGTGATTGTAAAGTCTATTTTTTTTCTATTAAAATAACAAGCATGTTATACTTATCTGCTCTGTGCAGTGGTTTTTCACAGGGCAGCCCGGATCCCCCTCCTCTTGGATCCCTAGCTGGAGCTCCTGGCCCCTCCCTCCTGTTGAGTGCCCCAACAGCAAGTAATTTGCAATGAGGGCACTGGAGCTGTGTCCATTCAGACACAGAGCCAATGTCTCAGCCAATTAGGAGGGAGAGTCTTGGGTGGCTGAGGCACTTATGGACACAGTTGGATAGAGATGGGGCTCAGGTAAGCATTAGGAGGCCTGAGGGGGGCTTCTGCACACAGAAGTTTTTATCTTAATGAATAGAATGCATTAAGATAAAAAAAAACTTCTGCTTTTACAACCACTTTAAATGTCCTCTAAACTAAACAAAGGCTATGGTGAAAATTTCTCCTTTGGTAAATCAGTTCCTAGTAAGTTAGGCAATTTTTTTAATCACTGTTCCTTAGCAATAAAGTCTTTTTAAAATATGTAAATGTACATTTACATGTGGTTTTGAAATTTTAACTGAATACAATAAAATGATAATCATTTAAACATGACACTGTATTTCACTACAATGAAATGTACTAGGAATATGTTTTACCATTGTTTATACATGTTCAGTGGAATGTGGGTCCTTTGCAGTTTTTTCACAGTACCACTGAGCTTGTTATGCATAAATCTGCCATTGATATAGTGAACAGTAGGAAAAGAATGCTTAAACACATATAACCATCATGATCAAAACAGCAGTCTGGGATGTTCAGCCCGTATGTGCTAAGCCAAAGTGTTAGTTCAAAGGGGTGTTTGATCTATTTAGATAGAAAAAAATAAATCCCAATTTTTATATCACCACGCTTATCAGACTAAGAAATCGTTAAAAACAAAGTCTTCATAGACTGTATTTTTGGATTGCTTCATACTACTCTCAGCATGGTTTTATCAAATTATTTATAACGATTAAATCCAACACAGCTATATTAAATGAGTTTTTGCAAAATACTGATAATCTTTTTATTTTTATATATAATTCCAGTTCATCAGATCATTAGTGTTATTGCTTTTTTATGCTAGGTTAATTTTGCACTGCTGAGACAGCTAAAAGACTACAGACTTAAGACAATATACCAGGAACCAGGAGTTGAAATGTTTACATCTCCTGCGCGGCGCTGCTTGAGATATATATCATAAATTACATTTTGGAGAGAGTAAATCAAGTAATAAAAAATGTTATCAAAGCAAATAAAATTAATGAAAAGAGTCTGCTGTCAGCATGATGTGCCGTAAGGGACATTTACCTTAGTAAAGTCTGACATTGAAAACTTACAAATAAGTCATTGTTAATAAATTATATTTGTTTGGCAGTAAATTATGAAAACAAATAGTTTTATTACAGATAGAATATTATGTTCATTCAACATGTTTTAAACATCTTTAAAAAATATTATTTTGTTTATTTATATAGTTTATTTTGATAAATATAATTTTTGACTAGAAGTCTAGAACATCCTGTTTCTTTTTCATTTTTTTGGGATAATCTGCTTTTAATGTTGATGGTGTGTGTATATATATATATATATATATATATATATATATATATATATATATATATAATTTGTAATATATCCAATTTTACATTTAAATAGGAGTGAAACAAAAATATTATTTCTATTTTATTGTTTAAACTAGCAAATGCGTGGCAATTTAAAATAGGGTATATCTGAAGTTGATGCAGGCTATAGATTTTTTTTTTTTTAGGGATGCACGATACCACTTTTTTTAAGACCGAGTACGATTACTTTTTTTCACCAATTACTGATACCTATCACTTAGGAAGAGTAGGTAGGGGGTGGTTTGGGAGCGGGAAGGTTGTTGGGGAGTTGGGTGAGGGCAGGGGGGGGGTAGAGGGGTTAGTGGGGGCAGGGTAGTTGAGTGTGGGGTGAAATAGGGATTGTGGGGTGGAAGAGTTGGGATGGAAAAGGCTGTGATCACTAGAGGAAGATGGGGGGGATGGGAGGGTCATTGTGAGACATGGGAACAGAGGTTAGCAGCTGGTTTGCACAGTACAGGGTGTTTGGAGGGCACAGTTAAGGCACATTACATGCAGAGTGCAGGGTCCAGGCGCATTACATGCAGAGTGCAGGGTCCAGGCGCATTACATGCAGAGTGCAGGGTCCAGGCGCATTACACGCAGGGTGCAGGGTCCAGGCGCATTACACGCAGGGTCCAGGCGCATTACACGCAGGGTGCAGGGTCCAGGCGCATTACACGCAGGGTCCAGGCGCATTACACGCAGGGTGCAGGGTCCAGGCGCATTACACGCAGGGTGCAGGGTCCAGGCGCATTACACGCAGGGTGCAGGGTCCAGGCGCATTACACGCAGGGTGCAGGGTCCAGGCGCATTACACGCAGAGTGCTGGGTCCAGGCGCATTAAACGCAGAGTGCTGGGTCCAGGCACATTACACGCAGAGTGCCGGGTCCAGGCACATTACACGCAGAGTGCCGGGTCCAGGCACATTAGATGAAGAGTGCAAGGTTCAGTTTTCCTCCACCACTCCTTTCCACTGTATTCTCATGATCCCCCATCCACCCCCCCTCAGCTCTGACTCATGCTCACCCATCCTCTACTGCCTTCATCCCCCCCCCCTCCCTTAAAATCGTCATTGTGCACATGCCTTACCGTTGTTGTACTAATGTGAAGTACCTGGCCAGCTCTTGCACAGACATCCCCCACTGCAAGCTTCCTCTCTGCAGCCAGATCATCCGGAGGCATTGGCATCCAGGCATCAGGGTCAAGTCAGAGAAAATGCATAATACCTTCTGAGGTCCCCTCCCGCGCCTGACCATACTAACTGGGACGCCCTTATCACTGCACACAGGGAGACAAGCTATAACAAAGCCCCAATCCTAGCACAGATGTAGCAGACAGGTTGCGACTGATGTGTCCAGTTCATGTCACTTCCGGTATCGGGTTAGGGTATTTTCGAGAGTACGATACTCGAGGAAATGCCTTTTTTGGGCACCGATACCAATATCGGTATCGGTGCAACCCTATTTTTTATTTTATGCTTCATATAAAAATATTTGTACTTTTAGGTATACCAATAGGTAAGAGTGTTTGGGACCTTGTTTGCTCCCCCTCTTGCTTTTATGCATTATATATGTTTTATAGTTTCATTACCATTTTATTATATTGGCATTTTCTTTCTATTGTAGATACCCCCATACTGCATATCTGCTCCTGACGAGTGGTACAAACCACAAAACGCGTAGTGCTTCTACACTATGATATGTCACAGTATAGGCCTATCCTTTACCTTACCAATTATCTCCATGGATCAACTACCATATTATTTATTTACGTGTTACCAATACAGCTTTGGTCTTCACACGCCAGGTTTATTGTCATGCTTTGTTTTTATGAGATATTTTTACAATTATTTACTGTCTAATATATATTCAGTGTAACCTACAATTGCTATGCATTACCATGTACGCTTTTATTATTAGGTACTACCATGCACTGTTTAGACTCTAGTTTTTGTAACTCATTACTATTCTACCTACCTACTCCTTAGTGGCGTTTTTAATGCCCTATCTGTAACTAATAAATGTATTTACTTCAGTTGATTCATTGAGTTCAGTAGTGTGCTTCATTTAAAGTCCCAACATTTAGTAATTCTTTCTTCAATTTACCGGGGATGGAGGTATATATTAGGTTTTGCCTCATTTAAAGTCCCACTTTAGCTTTAGTTTAGCATTTCTTCCAACTTATCGGGGATGGAAGCACACTGCCCCATTATTACCATAGGTATGCTTATTAGCATTGTGATCTGTCTATATGCCTATGTTTCCCTTCGTTCTGTTATATTGACCAGTTTAGGCAGTTTAGGTTGGCTTGTCTTCATTTCCGGGAGCTGCGACCCGCTTTGAGACCTCCCCCTCCCCTCCTCACGTGGGGGTTGGGGCGGACACACACACTGCGGGTCGACGCCACGCCCACGTGGCTAGCGTGCGGCGTCACCTGTGATGCCGTAGGGCTCCCACGTCTGTCCATCTGCGTCTGTCATGTGGGAGGCTTGGGCACCGAGCGCCGAGCGCGTCATGCCGTTTGAACGCTGGTGCTGGTAATTTTTGCTAACTTGCTTGTCACTATCTCCACTTTTCTTACACTTTTACCCTGGCACCTTCCTGGTTTTGGTTATCTGCGCTCTTCTAATTATGCACTATCATTACTCTTACACTTGGAATTTCTCTTCCAAAACACAAGCTACATTACCAATCATTTTTACCCACCCATCTCCACAGATACCTCTGGGAATGGTTTATATTTTTTGATACATTTCTGATGACGACCGATCATTTACCCGTTTTTCACCTTCTGCTGGTGCAGCCGCTGGACCCTTGGGTTTAACCATCTCAGCTCCCGGGGAAGATACTGTCCATAGCCGCCCCCTACCATTGATATTATTCTATCATCACATTATCATGCTACCAATAGGTAAGAGTGTTTGCTCCCCCTCTTTCTTTTATGCATTATATATGTTTTATAGTTTCCTTACCATTTTATTATATTGGCATTTTCTTTCTATTGTAGATACCCCCCATACTGCATATCTGCTCCTGACGAGTGGTACAAACCACGAAACACGTAGTGCTTCTACACTATGATATGTCACAGTATAGGCCTATCCTTTACCTTACCAATTATCTCCATGGATCAACTACCATATTATTTATTTACGTGTTACCAATACAGCTTTGGTCTTCACACGCCAGGTTTATTGTCATGCTTTGTTTTTATGAGATATTTTTACAATTATGTACTGTCTAATATATATTCAGTGTAATCTACAATTGCTATGCATTACCATGTACGCTTTTATTATTAGGTACTACCATGCACTGTTTAGACTCTAGTTTTTGTAACTCATTACTATTCTACCTACCTACTCCTTAGTGGCGTTTGTCATGCCCTATCTGTAACTAAGAAATGTATTTACTTCAGTTGATTCATTGAGTTCAGCAGTGTGCTTCATTTAAAGTCCCAACATTTAGTAATTCTTTCTTCAATTTACCGGGGATGGAGTTATATACTAGGTTTTGCCTCATTTAAAGTCCCACTTTAGCTTTAGTTTAGCATTTCTTCCATACATGAGTTATGGAATAAATATTTATTTTTTGGATAATTATTGGAAAAAAAGTGGGCAGATAAGGGAATATTACTGTAAAGTTCACTGTATATGCAATCACTGAGGATTGATCACTGAGGGGGTTAACCTCAATGGGTTGGGAACTTGCTGAGGGTTTATGATAAATGTGCTGGATAATGGCTGTTAGGAAGTTAGGGCAAATGCACCTCAAACTGGCTACTAAAGGGGTTAACCCACATTCACAGGTTCCCCTAATCTCCAAAGAGGTTACTCCTTACCAAGGAATAATGGGATGGGTCAATCCACCCACAATGGTAGATGGGACAAATGAGACATCAGTGTTGAGTCACAGTTTATAACAGGTATGAACCTTTAGGAAATGTTAGAAAAGAGAGGTTCATTAGGGACTATCCGCTTACAACAGCCCACAATTTAAGGCATGATGGTTATTCAGAGGAACAACCATATACTAGACATTAGGATTTTCCATCAGGGCCCAAACGAGTCCGAAAGAGAAACATATATATAAAACAGGGACCAGAATTGGGAGGCAAATTCACTCCAAAAAGAAGGAGGACATAGAAGAAAAGGGCATTTTTAATTTAAGTAAAGTTCAATTTACTCAGGAAGAGAGAATTTTGTTAGAGAAAGATTTAAAATATGTTCATCCAAGGATTTTTAATAAATTCCAGACATTTGTAGATGTGCATAAGTTTGTAATAATATTTTATGTAAAAATACATCTTTTACCAATCCAGTTTGAGATACTAGGAACATTTCATCCAAAAAAGTTCAATGTAATCTTTCAAATGCTTCCTTGTTTAATCCTCCTGGAAAAATCGCTCCCTCCCTGTCTGTGTTCAGGGACAAGGTTTTTGTGCAACATGGAATCATTGAACATAAGGAGGGAGAAAGCCCAGGAAAATGTAAAGGTGGAGATAAGGGCAGAGGAATTGTGGTTATGGACAAGTACAAATATGTCTGTAAGATGAGGCAAATTGTATCTGATAGCAATACCTATATTCCACTAGGGTGTAACCCCACTACACAATTTAAAATCAACTTAGGAATATTGTGGATAGAGTTTATAAGGATGGCATTTTGAATTAAAAATAAAAAGTATTTTTGGTGCCTCTGACCCCAAGAATACCTGTGATATATAGTCCCCCAAAAATCCATAAGGATGTCATCAATACACCAGGGAGACCAATTATCAGTGGTATTGACTCAATAACTTCCAGGATTGGTAAATATATTGATCATTACTTACAACCATTAGTGATTAGCACACCTACCTTTTTAAAGACACTTAACATGTCCTTAACATATTAAATGATGTGGATTGGAAACTAGGCTATTAGCCACAGCAGACGTATCTTCACTGTAGAATTCTGTTTTACACAACTTGGGTTTGGAAGCTGTTGAATATTTTTTTTAATGTAGGATGCCACCCTTCCTAGCATACAAAAAATTACATACTTGAGCTATTACAATTTGAAATGAGTCATAATTATTTCTGGTATGGTGACACATATTATTTACAAGAGCAAAGTAGTAGCCATGGCCGCTAAATTTACAGCCAAACTAATTGCACCCTTAAATTTCTTGTTGCAACCTTTGTAAAGTGTGAATGCTGATGATGATATCTCAGCCTTGTATTTTTTTTAATGCCTTCTTCTTTGCTTTTATATGCATTTTTACATTAGAGTTAAGCCATCCAGGACTTTTGTTCGCTCTTTAAATGTATTTCACAATGGGATGCACTGACTCATGCCCTTATTTAATAGACATGTGCATTTGTTTTTGTCCAAATGCATTTTCATACGAATTTCAGGTATTTTCGTTATTATTTTAACAAACGAATACGAATGTGCAGAATCCGAAATCCGAAAGATCCGACATAAAAAAATGCTTTATTTTTGTTTTCGTTGCTACAACAGTTTGAAATAGATAGGAGATTTGACATGATGCTGACAATAACGATCTGTGTCTATCAAACCTGTGGTCGAATGTGCCTAACCTTAACTCTATTAGTCCAAGATTATTCTACATAGAGAGGAAAGATTTGACATAGAGAGAAAATATTCAACATTATAGAGACAATGTTGGGGTAGACCATTCGACATGAACAACGAAGATTCGATGAAGCAGCAAAAAACATACAAACGTCGAATCTGTCATTGAAGGTTTATGGTGTCTGTCGAAAAATCTAACAAGATTCGACAAGAAGCTGAACTGTTTAGCTGCTTATCGAATCTTGTTAGAACTTTCGACAGACGCCATAAGCCTTCAATGACAGATTCAACGTTTGTATGTTTTTTGCTGCTTTGTCGAATCTTCATTATTCATGTTGAATGGTCTACCCCAATGCTGCAATCGTACATTTCCAGTCAAATGCTCGGCCCATAGGCTATAGAAGAATTTGAATGTTGGTTGACTAGTAATAATAATTTATAAATATAATTATTACTAGTGACATACAACATTAGAATTCTTCTATAGCTTGTAGGCGGAACATTCGACTGGAAATGTATGATTGTGGCGTCGTACAGTTTAGCTGCTCCATCAAATCTTCTTAGAACATTAAACAGACACCATAAGCCTTCAATGACAGATTCAACCTTAATTAATTTGGATTTTCAGACTAATGCATTTTTTAACAAAATGAAATAAATAAAAACTAATTTCAGGAGTAAATAGATAAATGTATTTTTCGGACGAAAATTTAATTCCGAAACAAAATATTTCATCAGGCATATGTCTGTTATTTAATATGCTCTTAAAGCAAACCCATTTTTCTCGAGTCGTCTTCCAGGACGGCACCTTGAGAGTAGACTGGCTTCACCTGACAGGAAACACAATCAAAAAGAGGTTTAAAAACCCCGCCCCTCCCCGTGCACCTCAGTTCATGATTGTGTTTCCCCCAGCGAAACGTTTTTTTGTTTTCTCTAAAAGACCTAAGGCCTGGGGCTGGTGGTCCCCCTCCTGGATGTGAGCCGTGGGTCCTGGGAGGCCTTGGGCTCAGTGAGGCTAGTGCCTGTCCAGAGGGTCTCCCCATGTTGTACGGGGGGGGGCTGAAGAAAACTAAGTTTGGAAAACCCCCCCTGCTAGGAGTATCTGGGATAGTGGCTACCTCAGAACGCCTAGGAGGCTGTAATCCCTCTCTCCCGTGCATCTTCATACCTGCTGGGCCGGGTAAAGACGCTTCTCCTTGCTGTGGACTCGGCTGCTGTTCTCCCAGGCTCGTTTCTCGTTGGAGCCAGCATTCGACGCTGCGTCGATGGCGGTGCGCGGTGATGACGTATTTCCGGTTCCGGTCTTCACCAAAATGGCGGCCGCCATCGGCGTTAGCACACACACAAGGAGCGCAGCAGGGGAGAGAGTGGCGCCCGATTCGACGGTGCCATGGAGCGTGAGGACCGCCCGACACTAACCGCTGCTGCAGAGGAAGCCACCAGGGGTGAGTCTACCTCTAAAACTTCATTGGGGCACTTGGACTGGGTCCTTATTCCCCACACACCCCCCTTCCCTTCCCCTACTCTTTTTTGTATTAAAGCCTCTGTCTTTTACTTACAGGGGAAGAGGTTACTGCCCAGGGGGAGGCTTCTAGTGTTTCTGCAAAACATACATCTCAGGCCCCGTACACACCATAGAATCTATCCGCAGATAAATCCCATCGAATGGGTTTCAGCGGATAGATTCTATGGTGTGTACACTCCGGCGGATATTTATCCGCGGATAAATCTCCCCTGGGATGGATTTTCAGCAGATGAATATTTGCTGACATGCTCAACAAATCCATCTGCTGAATTCCATCCCAAAGGATGGATCCGCTCGTCTGTACAGACTCACCGGATCCATCCGTCCAAAGGGATTCCCCGCACGCGTCGTAATGATTTGACGCATGCGTGGAATTCCTTATATGACGTCATCGCCAGAGGATTTCGGCGCGGATTTCAATGCGATGGTGTGTACACGCCATCGCATAGAAATCTTCTGAAATCCTCGAGAGGATTTATCCGCGGATACGGTCCGCTGGACCATATCCGCGGATAAATCCTCTCGTGTGTATGGGGCCTCAAGCTAAAAGATGTGGGAATTGTAGCATTAAGCTAGCCACAGACTATTCCAAGCTTTTGTGTACTAAGTGCATTCAAAAGCTCACAGGGAAGGAAACTTCTCTAATGATGAAGGAATTCCTAACTGTCCAGTCGGAGATGCTTTCCACATTAAAGGAATTTAAGGAAGTCTTAAAAACCAAAGAACCTGATCCCCTGGCAGCTGGGCCTTCCTCACAGGAGAGCTTATCCACCTCGGCTCCGAGATTGTTGAGGGCTAGGGACGTTCTTCTGTCAGACTCTGATGATTCGGAGGCTCAGGAAGAAGGTCTCGTTGATAGCCAGACAGATGATGAGGATGAAGATGCTAGATCAGGTAAATTCATTTTTTCAGCAGATGACATGGGTGGTTTACTGGCGGCTGTCTATACCTCTGAGGGGATTCAGCAGCCGGCCGAGCTGGTGTCAGCACAGGATAAGATGTACCAGGGTTTGGCTAAACCCCAGCCAAAGGTTATCCCAGTTCACCAATCTCTTCAAGACATAGTTCTAAGAGAATGGGCCGAACCTGAAAAGAAGTTACTAAGGTACAAAACCTGGAAAAGGTGCTGTCCCTTTAAGGAAGAACTAGAAAACAAATTTTTCAAAGACCCTAAACTAGATGCTTCCCTAGCTCAATTGTCTAGACAGTCCGACCTCTCCTTTGAGGATGCCGGGAATTTAAAAGATTCACTAGACAGACGGGCAGAGACCTCCCTTCGCAGGGCCTGGGAGGCTAATGCGGCAGCCCTTGGGCCCGCACTGGCCTCATCCTGCATTGCCAGGAATACAGATACCTGGCTGTCCAGGATGTTGGAACATATCCCGCAGACTTAAAAATTTAAGGATATCCGAGATTCCCTTAGAGTCATAGGTAGCACTGTCGCCTATCTAGCAGACGCATCAATTGAGACCGTTCGAGCCTCTGCTAAGACGGGCTCTCTTATCAACGCCTCTAGAAGGGCACTATGGCTCAAAACATGGGAAGGAGATTTGGCCTCCAAGTCCCATCTCTGTGCCCTGCCCTTTGAAGGATCCCTCCTCTTCGGGACAGGTTTAGACCAGGCTCTAACTAGAGCCTTAGAAAAGGGCAAGTGGTTCCCTCCCAAACCTAAACAAAATAGGAGGAGATTTTTTCAAGGCCCCAGAACAAAAACCGACCTTCAGACCGAAAAGCGGCCTTTAATAGGAGGTGGATCACGGGAAAAGATAAACCAAAAGGGGGAATCCTTTTCCCTGATCCTAAACCCGCTGGGAAGGACTCCAAGTGACTCAAGAGTCAGGGGAAGGCTCTCCCGATTTTTGCCAGCTTGGGAAAGCATAACGCGGAGTCCTCACATTTTGCAGATAGTGAAGGAGGGCTACAGATTGGAATTCCGCCATCTTCCTCCACCAATTTTTCTCCTCACTTATTTACCCCAAAATCCCCTCAAGGCGGCAAGCCTTCTAGGGAATGTGACAGACCTAGCACAACAGGGGGTCATAGTCCCAGTCCCGGTAGACCAACAGGGTCAGGGGGTGTACTCTCACATCTTCGTAGTGCCCAAACCTTCGGGGAAATTCCGTCTAATTATCAACTTAAAACCCCTGAATACTTCTCTCCTCTACAAGAGGTTCCGCATGGAGAACATTTACAGTCTGAAGGGACTTCTTTTAGAAGGGGTATTTATGATAACCATAGACCTGAAGGACGCCTACCTCCATGTCCCGATTTACCAGGACCATCAAAGATTCCTGAGATTCGCCATTGTTTCCCCTCAGGGGATCCAACACTGGCAATTCACCGCTCTCCCCTTTGGGCTTGCCTCCAGCCCAAGAGTTTTCACGAAAGTGCTGGCAGAGGTGGTCGCCTTTCTACACCTGAAAGGCATCTCCCTTGTCCCCTACCTCGACGATCTGCTTCTTTTCAATCCCAGTCGAGCACTTCTTCTCACGGACCTGACCACCGTCCTGACTACACTGGAGTCCTTAGGATGGAATGTAAACAGAGAAAAATCTTCTCTTCTCCCAGAACAGAGAAAAATCTATCTGGGGTTTCTAATAGATTCCTTAGAAAAAAAGCTTCTCCTACCAGTAGACAAGGTCCAGAAACTCATCTCAGTGGTCAGGTCTGTCAGGGGAACAGCAGATATTTCACTCAGGGAGATCATGAGGTTGTTGGGACTTATGACCTCATGCATCCCAGCGGTTCCGTGGGCTCAGCTCCACTACAGGCCGCTACAGGCCTTCCTCCTCTCCTCCTGGGACGGGAAGGAAACATCCCTAGACTCCAGGGTCTTCATTCCAGAGTCGGTAAGGAGCACCCTGGAGTGGTGGCTCATTCCTCAGAATCTGGAAAGGGGCCTTCAGTGGAACCAGTCAAACCCCCTCAGGATAACCACGGATGCCAGCTCCTGGGGATGGGGAGCCCACATGGCAGGCCTGCAGGCCCAGGGTTCCTGGGATCGACACCAAAGGGAATCCTCTTCCAACTTCCGAGAATTATTAGCGGTCGGAAGAGCCTTGGAGGCGTTCGAGGAGAGAATCCTGAACCAAGAAATACAGATTCTCTCCGACAACGCGACCACGGTGGCGTTCCTAAACCATCAGGGAGGCACCAGGTCCCGTTCGCTCCTAAGGTTGTCTCTAGAAATTCTAGGCTGGGAAGAACAGAGAGTCCTCTCCCTGTCAGCAGTTCACATCAGGGGAGTCCTAAACCTAGAAGCGGACTTTCTAAGCCGCCAACCCGTTCTCCAGGGAGAGTGGGAACTAAGTCAGGAGGTCTTCGACTGGGTTCGTCATCATTTTGGCAACCCAGAAATAGACCTCTTCGCTCACAGGAGGAACAGGAAGATAGAAAGGTTCTTCTCCCTTTCCCTGGATCAGGGGTCAGAGGGTGTGGACGCGTTGGCCCAGGCCTGGACATTTTACCTAGCCTATGCCTTCCCTCCCCTGAATCTGATCCCGAGGGTATTACAGAAACTGAGTCGTTCACAAGGGAATCTGATCCTGATCGCTCCCTGGTGGCCCAAAAGATCTTGGTTTCCAATGTTAGAACAGTGGTCAGTCCTTCCTCCCCTCCCTCTCTCGGTCCGAGTGGACCTTCTGCGGCAGGGGCCGATCTTTCACCCAGAGCCAGGCTTTTTCAATCTGACGGCCTGGTACTTGAGAGGTGGAACCTGCAGCGGAGGGGTTGCTCAGAGAAGGTAATAAACACCCTCTTAGCGAGTCATAAGGAAGTTACCAGAAAGATCTATGCCAAGACCTGGGGAGTGTTTTTGCGCTGGTGCGCGGCAAGACAAGCTCCACTACCCGAAATATCAGTTATCTTGGAGTTCCTTCAGGAAGGGGTAGATCTAGGACTAGCTACGAGAACCCTAAGAGTACAGGTTGCCGCCTTGTCCTACTTTTTAGACAAGAGGCTGGCTCTGGATCCTCTTATCAAGAGGTTCCTGACAGCCAGGGATAGGTTGTCACCTATACAGATATCCAGAGTTCCCCCTTGGGACCTCTCCCTGGTGTTAGATCAGCTATTCAGCTATCCAAACCTCCGTTTGAACCGATAGACAGCATTCCGGTTAGGCTGTTAGTATTTAAATTCTCCTTTCTTTTGGCCATCACCACGGCCAAAAGAATAGGAGACATGCAAGCGCTCTCAATCAAAGAGCCCTATTTTCATTTAATCGAGGACAGGGTGGTCCTAAGTCAGGATCCCCTGTACCTACCTAAAGTGGCAACGAAATTTCATAGGTCACAAGAAATTATACTTCCTTCTTTTTGCGCAAACCCACAGAATGAAAGGGAAAGGACCTTTCATTGTTTGGATGTAAGACGCTGTTTGTTAATTTATTTAGAAAGGGTGAGCCAGTTCAGACGCTCATCACACCTGCTAATCAATTTTTCAGGACAGAAAAAGGGTTGCCAAGCATCTAGAGCCTCCATATCTAGATGGATAAGACAGGCAATTTCATTAGCATACAGTAAGGCTGGCAAAACAGTACCTAAAGTCAAGGCACATTCCACGAGATCTATAGCAACCTCCTAGGCAGAGAGAGCAGGAGTTTCAGTGGAACAAATCTGTAGATCAGCAACGTGGTCAAGCCAGAACACCTTTCTTAAACACTACCGAGTGGAACTCCTGTCACCCCAAGACTTGACGTTTGGCAGAAGAGTCCTGCAGGCAGTGGTCCCGCCCTAAGGTAGGCCTGAGGGTTACTTGCTTATCTCTCAAGGTGCCGTCCTGGAAGACGACTCGAGAAAATACCAGTTACACTTACCGGTAGCTGTTTTTCTATGAGTCTTACAGGACGGCAGGCCTATTTCCCACCCTAATGACTTCGTATGGTTTGTATTTTCATATACTGGTTCCCGTGCTCTAATGGTGGTTACTTTATCACGAACTGAGGTGCACGGGGAGGGGCGGGGTTTTTAAACCTCTTTTTGATTGTGTTTCCTGTCAGGTGAAGCCAGTCTACTCTCAAGGTGCCGTCCTGTAAGACTCATAGAAAAACAGCTACCGGTAAGTGTAACTGGTATTTTCCTCCATGTTCTATGGGCCAGATTCACAAATGAGATACGACGGCGTTTCTCCTGATACGCCGTCATATCTCTGTTTCTATCTATGCGACTGATTCATAGAATCAGTTACGCATAGATATCCCTAAGATCCGACAGGTGTAATTGTTTTACACTGTCGGATCTTAGGATGCTGGGGGGAGTTCGTGTCGTAAACCAGCGTCGGGTATGCAAATTAGGAGTTACGTGGATCCACAATGGTTTTTCCCGTTCGCTACGTCGCCGCTAGTCTAGTTTCCCGTCGCAAAGTTACACTTTTTTTTTGGTGCCTTAACTTTAGTCAGCAAGTGTATTGCTGTCCAAAGTATGGCCGTCGTTCCCGCGTCGAAATTTAAAAATCAACGTCGTTTGCGTAAGCCGTCCGGGAATACGGAAGTACGCTACGTGTGTCGCCGTTCAAAAAAATGACGTCACGGCGCGCAAAGCACGGCGGGGGTGTTAGGAAACGGAGCATGCGCAGTAGGTCCAGCGCGGGAGCGCACCTAATTTAAATGGCACACGCCCATTTGAATTGGCCTGCCTTGCGCCGGAGGCCGCGGGCGTAGTTTTCATCGCAAGTGCTTGGTGAATCAGGCACTTGCGATGAAAAATTGCGGCGGTGTAATGTATCTAGGATACGTTACGCCGCCGCGATTCTACGTGAATCTGGCCCTATGTTCCTAAGATTTGATCACAATTTATATCTTCTAGCAAGGTTTGTAATTTAGGAAAGTTGGCTCTTTTGAAATTTAGAGTCTTTGTATTCCCCTTATGTTTCCTATTTGTGTGAATTATACTGAAGCTAATTGGCCTATAATCTCTGTTTCCTAAATTGCCCCTTATTTCCACATCTGTGATCAGGACTGTATTGTTGGTAATCAGTAGGTCTAGTAACAATTTGTTTCTAGTTGATGCGTCTACCATTTGAACCATGAAATTGTCCTACAAGACATTTAGAAACTGGCAAGCCCTAGAATGCATGTTTACAATACAACAACTGTGCCCAGTGATCGTATTCCTTGATGCATCATTAGACCCATTGGGATCTTCTTATAAGGTGAGAGGCTGGTACCACTGGGGGAGGATTGTAAAAGGACATCTGCATTTTCAAGCTTCCATTTGTAATTTTGACTCCTTCACCTCTCCCTTCCCCCCTTATCTCCAATTTGTTTGCCCAGGAGGTGATCCCATTTGGAATAAGGACTGAGTTTCTCTGTCTGAAACATTAGATTATCTTATTGGAATATACTTTTATTATATGTATATATTGCAATGCACTTTATTTGATTTGTGACTGGTTTATATATTTTTATATATGTTTATGTTTTTGAGGATTGTCTTTACTCATTAGCACAGGATTATTTGTGTTTAATATTTAATATTAAGCGCCACTTCACTCAAGTACTGGGCAAGGTCTCTCCTATTAGAATGCAATAGGATCCAGCATATTGCTGGGAAACAATTATTTCCTGATCGTTAAAGGTTGTAGAATAAAAACTTACTTACCATTTTATTGATGAACATGGCAAAGTACCAAACACAATTTAGCCCTTTTTCTGCTGGAAAAATCTGATAGATTTTCTAAAAGCAGGGATACAGTACAATAAATGGTGGTGGTTTAAATTGTTGTCAAATGTCTAATAATAATTACGCTACTTTTTATTAAATCTAAAAAATCCCTAAACTTCCTTTTGGTACACACAAACAGGATATACTACTCAATTTTTCATATCATTTAAAAGATGCTTTTGTAAAATAAATACTGTATATACCAAATGTGTCAAGCTTCAAAATTGAGCATGCTGTGAAACAGTGAAAAAAATGGTGCGTTAAATTGTCTATACATGCTGATTTAAAATCCTTTACAGCTCATTAGCTCGTAGAGTTAACAGTGAGTGATCACCCTAAAATTATACACTCCAGCAGGCATAGTTATATCTAATATCTGTAATGCTTTTATTATTTTTGCACCCATTTGTGTTTGTGTTTACATTAGGAGAGGAGG
This sequence comes from Rana temporaria, assembly GCF_905171775.1. Lineage (NCBI taxonomy): Eukaryota > Metazoa > Chordata > Amphibia > Anura > Ranidae > Rana > Rana temporaria. The sequence goes on from NC_053492.1 coordinate 161,082,246, forward strand.
GTTTTTTTATTTTATTAGTGTGTTTGTTTTTTGTTTTTTTATATATTTTTTTCAAAACCCCTTTCTAATAGCAAAGTGCAATTGACATCATTGGTCACCTGTACTTTTTTGAAACTGTATGTGTGCGTGCTGCTCTAATGACAATAGATAACTTTTACATTATTAATTGTTGACTGACCCTCAGACTTTCACTATATACTTATGGTTCACTATGCACTGCTTATGTTCAAACGTGTTATATTGGTAACAATATTTTTTATTTTTCATTACTGTGAGTTTCACTATTTTATAACATGTGATTGAGTTTAATTGGCGTTATATGTTTTCACACTTGTGGTAATCATTTGTTATTAGCGCAACACACACACCCTTGCAGGTGATTATTATTTATCCATTTTTTGACCTTGCAGCTTCATGGTTTAACTGGTATGTGAGATTATTTTTATACACACTTTAAAAGCCTCATCTTTGGCCAGAGATCTACAGAACATGGAACTTCATTCTGGGTTCATTCTCACAGGGAACATGAGCGAATAGATCTTTACTGATCTATCACTGCTCTCCATTCTGACTTCCACCATGGAGGACTAATGTGTAAATTATGTATGATGATGACTTAAGCCTCGTACACAAGATCGGACATCAAACAAACTTTCCCTTGGATTTTTGGCAGAAGGGAGTTGTCCGGTCATACCCATAGCATACACACACTCTGACTTTTTCGGCAAACAAACACGAACGTAGTGACGTTTCAACGTACTGACGAGAGTTTAAAATAGGAAGTTCAATTCTCCAGCGTCACCCTTTGGGCTCCTTCTGCTAATCGAGAGTTGGTAGAGGTTTTATCTGTGTGCATTTGCGATTTTCAGTTTCTTGCAATTTTGTTTGTTTCTGAATGTCCGTTCATCAAGCAGATATGTTGCGCAATGGGGTTGTGCTAACTTGACACACAAAAAAATATAGAAATATGTTTGATTCATATAACCAAAATACACTAATACAAAATAAGGAAACTTGTTTTTACTCCGTCAGTATCACCAGCAAAGCAGCTTTTAGTATCTTCACATTATAAAGAAGAAGAGAATGTGCGCTGCTTTTCTTGATTTCAGAACTTGCTGCGTCACGAATGTGCTCTTTCAAATACGAATGCTAGTTTTACCAGACAGAACGCTTCCGGCTGGTCTTTGTTTCTGAGCATGCGTGTTTGTACTTTGTACAAAAGTCCGATTGCTTGCTGTACACACGGTCAGACTAGGCACCATCGGACTCTTGTTGACATAAAGTTTGTCTGTTTGCAGACCAAACTTTTTGTCCGATGAAACCCGAAAAAGTTTGTTCGATGGAGCATACACACGGTCGGACTATTTTGAAAACTTGCTCATTTTGAAGTTTGTTGGCAAAAAGTCAGACTGTGTGTATGGGCCTTAACAATCCAATATAATTATTAGTATTGTTGTGGAAACAGGAGTGTGCAGACAGGTGTGCAACACAAGCTCCTCCAATCCAAATACATTTCCGCAGCATCTTGGTTCTTTCCAGAGAGTAATATTTAGTTCAAGTTCAGCAAAGCTCTTGAAAATAATACAATGATCAATAGCCTTCAGAGCCCCCAGTTCTCCTGTCAAAGCCAGCATAGGGACAATCCACACATCCAACATATATGTCAGATCTACATTACACACCTAAGTGGTTGGCATGCATGTAATGATGTATACTATATTCTAGACCATTACTTCCATAATACTGAAAAAATTAACAAATAAGACCGCTGCAGTTATTTCAAACCTTGTTTTACAGAACAGTAAACAATTAACAATTACCTATTTGAATAGAATAACATTTTTCCTGGTAAATTTTGCATTGGCCACTTTGGATTGCAATAGCATAGTAAGAGTCTGCCGATTCTATCAGTGTTGACAACTTCCCTTTTAATGTGCAAATGGATTGCTGTGTGTCTATGAATGTCCATTTAGGAATACATAAACATTACATACAGCATATATACACATATAGGGCCAAATTCTCAAAAGAGATACGCAGGCGGAACTGCTGTTCAGCCTGCTTATCTCTGTGCCTAACTTTGGAAACGATCCTCAAAAGGCTTTTTCCAAAGTTAGGCAGAAGATCTGACATGTGTAAGACACTTACACGGTCAGATCTTAGGATGCAGTACCGCATCCGCCGCTGGGGGCATTTCTCATTGAAATGCCGCTTTGAGTATGCAAATGAGGACTTAAGCAGATCCACAACGCTTTTCAGCATTGTGATTTCTGCGTAAGTTCCGATTTGCTTGCGCAAAACTAGGGCTGGTTTTACAATGTGGAAAGTTAGTCACACCATGTAAAAGCCCATTCAAGCGACGGCATTTGGTATGCATTCCCGAGGGAGAACTCCACGGCAATTTGTAAAATCAAAACCGGCATGGGTTCCCCCCCAGGAGCATACCAGGCCCTTAGGTCTGGTATGGGTTGTAAGGAGACCCCCCTACGCCGAAAAATCGACGTAGGGGGTCCCCCTACAATCCATACCAGACCCGTATCCAAAGCACGCTACCCGGCCGGTCAGGAATGGGATTGGGGACGAGCGAGCGCCCCCCCCTCCTGAGCCGTGCCAGGCCGCATGCCCTCAACATGGGGGGGTTGGGTGCTCTGGGGCAGGGGGGCGCACTGCGGGCCCCCCCACCCCAGAGCACCCTGTCCCCATGTTGATGAGGACAGGACCTCTTCCCAACAACCCTGGCCGTTGGTTGTCGGGGTCTGCGGGCGGGAGGCTTATCGGAATCTGGGAGCCCCCTTTAATAAGGGGGCCCCCAGATACCGGCCCCCCACCCTAAGTGAATGGATATGGGGTACATCGTACCCCTACCCATTCACCTGGAGGCAAAGTGATAGTTTATAAACACACGACACAAGGGTTTTTAAAATCATTTATTAGTCTGCTCCGGAGGCCCCCCCTGTCTTCTTTAGCTCTAATACCAGGGAGGGCTTCTTCTTCCGCTCTCCGGGGGTCTTCTCCGGGGGTCTTCTCCGGGTGGGGTTTCTTCTTCCACTCTCCGGGGGGGGGTCTTCTCCGCTCTCCGGGGGTCTTCTCCGCTCTCCGGGGGTCTTCTTCTATCTTCGCCGCTCTCCGCTGTTGACTCGGCGCACCCCGGTTCTTCTCCAGCTGTCCGGTGCCTTCTCCTTCAGCGCTGGCTGCCTGCTATCTTCGTGTGTTAGCTCAATTACTAGCTGGCAGCCAGCGCGGTCTTCTGTGACGTCATGTTCTTCTCTTCTGTTCTTCTCCCTTCTTCCGATATTGACTCGACGCCTCTTCTCACTGCAATGATGGAAGCGCGCTTTGCATCCCATTTATATAGGCATCACCATCCCATCATGCTCCAGTAGGTACCCACGTGGTGGGTGCCTACCCACGTGCACCCACCACGTGGGTACCTACCGGAGCATGATGGGACGGTGATGCCTATATAAATGGGATGCAAGGTGCGCTTCCATCATTGCAGTGAGAAGAGGCGTCGAGTCAACATCGGAAGAAGGGAGAAGAACAGAAGAGAAGAACATGACGTCACAGAAGACCGCGCTGGCTGCCAGCTAGTAATTGAGCTAACACACGAAGATAGCAGGCAGTCAGCGCTGAAGGTGAAGGCACCGACAGCTGCAGAAGAACCGGGGTGCGCCGAGTCAACAGCGGAGAGCGGCGAAGATAGAAGAAGACCCCCGGAGAGCGGAGAAGACCCCCAGAGAGCGGAGAAGACCCCCCCCCCGGAGAGCGGAAGAAGAAACCCCCCCCGGAGAGCGGAGAAGACCCCCGGAGAGTGGAAGAAGAAGCCCCCCCTGGTATTAGAGCTAAAGAAGACAGGGGGGGCCTCCGGAGCAGACTAATAAATCATTTTAAAAACCCTTGTGTTGTGTGTTTAATAACTATCACTTTGCCTCCAGGTGAATGGGTAGGGGTACAATGTACCCCATATCCATTCACTTAGGGTGGGGGGCCGGTATCTGGGGGCCCCCTTATTAAAGGGGGCTCCCAGATTCCGATAAGCCTCCCGCCCGCAGACCCCGACAACCAACGGCCAGGGTTGTCGGGAAGAGGTCCTGTCCTCATCAACAGTGCGCCCCCCTGCCCCAGAGCACCCAACCCCCCCATGTTGAGGGCATGCGGCCTGGCACGGCTCAGGAGGGGGGGGCGCTCGCTCGTCCCCACTCCCATTCCTCACCGGCCGGGTAGCGTGCTTTGGATACGGGTCTGGTATGGATTGTAGGGGGACCCCCTACGCCGATTTTTCGGCGTAGGGGGGGTCTCCTTACAACCCATACCAGACCTAAGGGCCTGGTATGCTCCTGGGGGGGGGACCCATGCGGGTTTTTTCTTTGAAATGCATGCCGAGCGACGCTGTAAATTTTTCATTTTTTTTTATTTCACCCGTCGCAACTTTATTGTCCCGTCGCAATCCACAAAGCCCGACGTAAATTACGTTTGCGCGCTGCACGTCGGGAAAATTACGTCACACGCATGCGCAGTACGGCCGGCGCGGGAGCGCGCCTCATTTAAATAGTAATCGCCCCCCGGAGAGGAGGACCGCCTTGTGACGGAGGCACTTAAGTTACACGGCGTGTAATTTCTAGGTAAGTGCTTTGTGGATCGGGCACTTAGGTAGAAATTTTAAGGCCGTGTAACTTAACTGCTGAAATTTAAGTTAGGCTACGTTTTGGGGAATTTGGCCCTTACTGTACATATACATTTTAAACATACAATATACATACCCAACATCCTGCATCCAGGAGGGACAGGTGAGCCCAAGACACATATCATGTAGCCAGTGGGAGAGTAGACATATTTTACAGCATGTAGAAATGATTGTGTGGATGTATAGACCAAATCACTTTTGCTATATAGTCAGAAGCAGGGAGAAAAATAAAAATAAAATCTGCTATATATATATATATATATATATATATATATATATATATATATATATATGTCATTTCTGCCACCACAGTAATACCTTTGTTGGTGAAAGAAAATAAGGTTTAAAAGGTACAATGAACCTCCTTTATTTGCTTCCTTTTCATCTATTAAATATATTGCTGAAAGTGTTTTGTTATATTCTCTTATTGATAAGGGAAAAAAATACCTGTTGGTCCATCTAGAAATCTTTTTCAGCTGATAAATACTCTCTGCCTCTGGTGTACTCTAATTATTTACACTGTTTCTATTTATCTCAGAGGACTATAGAACCCCTCCCCACTATGCTATGAAGAAGAGGAGAGGAAGAAGCTGTTTCCCCTTAGCTACAGTAGTAGAAGCAAAGCCTGAAAAAATACTAATAGCAAATAGGCATGAGCCAAACACCCCCCGGTTCGGTTCGTAGCAGAACATGCGAACAGGCAAATAATTTGCTCGAAAACGCGAAAACTGTTAAAGTCTATGGGACACGAACATGAAAAATCGAAAGTGCTAATTTTAAAGGTTAATATGCAAGTTATTGTCATAAAAAGTGTTTGGGGACCCGGGTCCTGCCCCAGGGGACATGTATCAATGCAATTTTTTTTTTAAAACGTCTGCTTTTTCGGGAGCAGTAATTTTAATAATGCTTAAAGTGAAAAAATAAAAGTGAAATATTCCATTACATTTCGTACCTGGGGGGTTTCTATAGTATGCCTGTAAAGTAGCGCATGTTTCCTGTGTTTATAACAGTCTCTGCACAAAATGACATTTCTAAAGGAAAAAAAGTAATTCAAAACTACTCACAGCTATAATGAATTGTCCCAGCAATACAGATCAAAGTAATTGAAAAAAAATGTGTGGGGGCCCTTCAGGCCCTTCAAGTCTGGTATGGATATTAAGGGGAACCCTGCGCCAAATAAAAAAAAACGGCGTGGGGTTCCCCCCAAAAATCCATACCAGACGCTTATCCAAGCATGCAACCCGGCAGGCTGCAGGAAAAGAGGGGGGATGAGAGAGCGGCCCCCCTCCTGAACCGTACCAGGCCACAGGCCCTCAATATGGGGAGGATGACAAGGACCTCATCCCCACAACCCTTGCCCGGTGGTTGTGGGGGTCTGCGGGTGGGGGGCTTATCGGAATCTGGAAGCCACCTTTAACAATGTGAATTACATTGTACCCCTACCATTTCACAAAAAAATATGAACATTTTAAAAACGACAGGAGACGGCTTGGTACAAGTCCTTTATTTAAAATAAAAAAATAAAAAATAAAAAAAACATTCCAGCGATGTAATCTACTCTCAAGCTCCAGCGTAGTAATCCGTTCTTGATCTCCAGCGATGATCCACTCTCCAGCGGTGATCTCTAGCAAGGAACGACAAACATCCCGTCATGGGGAACCTGGCTAGGGGGTTTCCCATGCCACATCAGAGGGGGCGGGTCACGAGTGGCATCTCATGTTGTTTTTAACATTTTCACACTTTTTTTGTGAAATGGTAGGGGTACAATGTACCCCTTACCAATTCACATAGGGGGCAGGATCTGGGGTCCCCTTTGTTAAAGGGTGCTTCCAGATTCCGATAACCCCCCGCCCACAGACCCCCTCAACCACCAGGCAAAGGTTGTGGGGTTGAGGCCCTTGTCCCCATCAACATGGGGACATCCATGTTGAGGGCATGTGGCCTGGTACGGTTTAGCCAGGTTGCGTGCTCGGATAAGGGTCTGGAATGTATTTTAGGGGGGAACTCTACGTCATTTTTTTTATTTGGTGCAGGGTACCCCTTAATATGCACACCAGACCTGAAGGGTCTGGTATGGATTTTTGGGGGAAACCCCACGCCATTTAAAAAAAATGCAGGGTTCCCCTTAATATCATACCAGATCTGAAGGTCCTGACATTGAATTTGGGGGGGGGGGGACCATGATGCATTTTTTAATTTTGGTTTGGAGTTCCCCTTAATATTCATACCAGACCCAAAGGGCCTGGTAATGGACTAAGGGGGGAACCCATTCTGTTTTTTTCAATTACTTTTATCTGTATTTCCGGGACCCGACAATTCAAGGGTTGGTTAAGCTTGGGCTTTCTAGGTAATTGTGTCTTTGATGCATATCAAAGGTAATATTCTGGTAATTACCGTACTTGTTCATTACAAAGTAAATTAAGGGCAAGGGTGACCACTTCAAGCCAATAATGTATTTGATGAGCCTTCTAAAGCCTAAAAATGCCATCACTGAACTATCAAAGTACTTACAATAAATGTCTGTACATTATAAACAATAAACTATAACAGCAGAAAGGACAGCACAACATTTTTTTTACCATATAAAACACTAAGGCAGTTCATTCTGATGCCATCAAATCAAATACTAAATAAAAAAAAATAATAATTAAGTAACAAAAGTAAAGCAGCCTAACACTTGAGTAAAAAAACAAAGCCTGAATAAAAAAACTATGCTGACATATCTGCAGTTGTATTATAATCTACACAACAAGGCAATGATCAGAATTTAATTTGGTACAGGGAAGCTTATTAAAAATGATGTGATAAAACAAGGACAGGGCATATCACTTCATAGTTACATAGTTAGTCAGGTTGAAAAAAGACACAAGTCCATCCAGTTCAACCACAAACAAATAAACAAACAAAATAAAAAACACAATACAATCCCATACACCCAACTCCATACCCACAGTTGATCCAGAGGAAGGCAAAAAACACCAGCAGAGCATGATCCAATTTGCTACAGCAGGGGAAAAAATCCTTCCTGATCCCCCGAGAGGCAATCGGATTTACCCTGGATCAACTTTACCTACAAATCTTAGTACTCAGTTATAGTTCATCATTGATTAATGATCATTGCTCCAATAACTTTTTCAAACACCATGGCAACTATATCATATGATCACATTAAATTAATTACCAGAATTCAGTTATCAATTAAATTTTGCCATGCAAAGTAATTTGTCTGAACTGAAGAACAATATGTATTACAAAGAAACTGGGAATTAAATATATCTGTTTAAACGATTATAAATAATAATATGTTTACTGTATTTAAAATAATTTGACATTGTTTTCTAAACATGCTAACATTTCATTATTAATTCAAGAACATATTCATTTTCACTGCAGGTTAAATAGAATATTTACTAACCTTTTTAAAAATAGATGTTTATTAAAATGTACATGGCACATATTCCCTCCCCCCCCCCCCCACACATGCTACACACCAGATATAAATAAAAAAAAAAAATAACCTGTCCTCACGCCCTCCTCGGAGTCAAAGCCAGGCAGGCCCACCACTTGTTGTCAGTGGAAGCACCGGGCCACTGCCCACTCCTCCTCAGTCAGCCTGACGGAGCAGGGTCATCCTCCGCCAGTGCCCGTGGCATGGGCATTGATCTTGGCCATCTTGTCACGGACCAGGCTCCTCAGATCATTGATCTTCTTAGAGATCCCACTGGGGGTCCTCGTCTCCCCCCCTCCGCATTGATCTGATCCGTAATCTCCTGGATGATGGCTCTCTTCCTGGCCAGGGGGGTGTCCCGGCTCTCAGGGCCATGCAAATATCGCCCAAATTGGGTGATAGCCCTGGTAAGTATTTGCTTTTCTCTGACTGAAAAATTCAACTTGCGTCTCTTTGGTGCCATAACACCCAACACTCAGCACCGAACACACACAAAAATCAAACACAACAAACAAACACAAATACACACAGAACAAACACACACAAAAAGACACAGACCAAACACACACAAAAAGACACTGAACATACACACACAAAAATCTAACCGCAAACACAAGACAGCAATATCAAACAACACAAGCAGACAGCTAATACAAATTCAAAAACAAACACAGAAAAAACAAACAGAAAAAACAAACAGAAAAACACACAACACCTACAACCTCCTACTACAATAAATCTTTTAGCTAACAATACACTCACCAACAAACAGCAACAGACAACAGAGCAAAAGCAACTTGCTTTAGAAAAGGGGAACACAGGGATGTACTTTTGCAATGGAAGTGCGTTTGTCTGGGGCTATTTATACACAGGGCGATTCTCAAACTAAGTATGCTTGGCCTTTTTCCTATCTCACTGATTGCGCCGAGCCGAGTTCTGCACATGCCCAGTGAGGTGCAGATTAGTGCGCGCATGCGCAGTACGGCCGGCCCTTCATTTGCATGGGGTCACGGCTCATTTCAATGGAGCACGCCCACTTTCTTCCCACTTGCAATAACCCCGCCTTACGCCTCGGTATTTACGTCATGCTGGCGCAAATGCTCTGTGGATACGGCACTTACGTCACAAAATTCAGCTGCCTTAACTTAACTGACATACGTTAGGACAAACTAAATTTGCGCTGCTCTACGTGAATCTGGCCCATTGGGACTAGATTAGTGTAATGCCTGGGTTGAAGGCTGCCATTAACATGGAGTAATGGTCACAGATAGGCGGAAAAAAAACGTTTACTTTTGAAAAACAAATGTTATCAAATTTAGACATATTAAAGTGGCTGTAGAAAAGAGAAAATTACCCTTAGGGGCTTTGTGCTGCTGCAAGGAATATAAACTCCACAGTGCTTTGGAGAGATATAAGAAAACACTGCATATATATATATATAAATGTGTGCAGCTCAAATTTCATGAACCGGGTTTACACCCACTTTAATAGCGAGGAAAGGGTATGTGAACCCATGGGTAGAGAATGCTGCACACCCCTGATATATCTTGAGAAAAGAGAAAATTACCCCTAGGGGCTTTGTGCTGCAGCAAGGAATAGAAACGTACCAAAAAATATAAAAAAGTATAAATTTATTTAAATATAATGTTCGAAAAAAGCCCCAAACAGTGGGGACTCAAGATATGAGCTTAGTGAAAAACATAAGTCATACATGGCAAATAAAAACACAAGGTGGAACAAGTACAAACATAGCATAACAGTACTGTAAGTATACAAATACTATGGGCGAAAAACACCCCTACGCATTGGTTCATCTGGTCCGGGTCTACGCCTTCGAGTGGACGTCTTGGGTGAGTGGCAATGGGATTTTTTACATTAGTCCATTTTTGCAGGAGGAATACCCGCATCCCGCCATCTACCTATATGGCTGTGGGTGGCGGGCCCTCTTTATGTTCTTCTGTTATTATGTTCCACTTATCTGCATGTATCTCTTTGTATGTATTTTCTTTCTTATAGAACCTATGGCAGCATCTAACTAATACTCCCTGAAGAAGACCGCTACTTTTAAAAGGTCGAAACGCGTAGGGGTGTTTTTCGCCCATAGTATTTGTATACTTACAGTACTGTTATGCTATGTTTGTACTGGTTCCACCTGGTGTTTTTATTTGCCATGTATGACTTATGTTTTTCACTAAGCTCATATCTTGAGTCCCCACTGTTTGGGGCTTTTTTCGAACATTATATTTAAATAAATTTATACTTTTTTATATTTTTTGGTACGTTTCTATTCCTTGCTGCAGCACAAAGCCCCTAGGGGTAATTTTCTCTTTTCTCAAGATATATCAGGGGTGTGCAGCATTCTCTACCCATGGGTTCACATACCCTTTCCTCGCTATTAAAGTGGCTGTAAACCCGGTTCATGAAATTTGAGCTGCACACATTTATATATATATATGCAGTGTTTTCTTATATCTCTCCAAAGCACTGTGTCATGTATCTTTCTTCTGCTCCGTTCTGCTGTTATCAGCCTGATAACTCCTGTCAAGTTTTCCGTCACATGTGATAAAAGCAGCTGGAGTTTTGTTGAGGATGCTATAAATAGATTAGCACAGAGCTGAATGATTCAAGGGACAGAGCTGAACGTCTCTACCTATGAGGAGAGGGGGCGTGTGCCTTTCCTGCAATCAGCTGTCTTGGCTTTATGCCTAGCCTTCACTGCAGTGGTAACCAGGAAGAGAACATTTCCTAACATGAAGAGCACTTTCTAAACAGTATAAAACATGTAAAACTTATGAAGGGAGATTTATTTCATCCCTATGTATCATCTGAAGCTGTTCACTTCACTGGGCATATGTGAGGGTTTAAATCCACTTTAATGTTAAGTTCAACCAATGTCTTTTTAGTGTAGGATCGTTATCAATAGTGGGTGTGGTGGGCCCTGCTCTCGTGGTTGGTGGAAGGGCACCAGATAAGTTCTTCCTAGGCAAAAAAGTGTGGTGGGGGGGTTGATGTGATTTAGCAAGTGTATCAAACTTCCCACTTTTTCCCTGAAGTTGATAGGGGAATTGCCTTTACTGCAATCGGGTAGACCTATAATCCTAATAGAGAAAAGGAAAAGTAAAGTCAAAATCTTGAATGTTCTTTATTGTTGCCAAGCCAGACAGATGCACAGGGACATGGCTGACACGTTTAACACAAATCACTCAGCTATGTGTGCAGCCAACAGGAAGTGCACCCACAGAGGCAGTTACCTGGTTAGTGCATAACAAATGGACACAGGTGATTAAAATCATTAACAAATAAACTAGCAATAATGAAGTGGAGAAAAACATGTAATAAAAAACACAAATGAGAAAGGAAAAAGAAAACTATTATCAATGGTACATGTAAAAGTAAAAAAAAAAAAAAATATATATATATATATATATAGTAAAGTTTGGGGGCTCAGTGGGATTAAGTGCATAAACCGTTTGGGCTTTTATTTACAAACAAACCAAAAATAAGGCTTTGCTCAGCACACAGGGGAAAAACTATAACATGAAATCGGCTTGGCTTCAGCATCAAACAAAGTCTGCTTGTCTTCAGCACAAAAAATAAATCAAAGCAAAAGCACATACAGCTTGTTTGTAGATGGGTCTTCGCCCCCGAATTTCAAAAGTCCTTGCTGTGTTCTTAACAGCTCCCAGCAGGCGCCCAGCTCATCTTCACAGGTGTAAACCCCATACTCCTCCACACACCTCTAGTATCACTTCCTGTTTTATGGGCTGTTCTCTGGAAGTGTTAACCCCCTTAACACTCTCACAGCTTTCTTTAAAGGGACCCAAATAGTGGTGCTGTATAGCACCCGTCAAGGACCCAACCCTGGCGTCCTGTACAATATATATATATATATATAAATCATAAACTTCTATAATACATGTACCCAACTCCATGTGATTCATGGTTCATATGGATGAATTGTCACAAAGAGAGATGAAAAAAATGTTTTGATGTATCTCATATTTGTTCTCATACAACTATATAAAGTTCACCATATCACATAACATCATTGCATGGCAGCACAAAGCCAATACTAAACCACCATAAAAGCAGCATTATAATATACATGTTATTAAGTACAAGAAACATATAAAGATAAATACAGCCTACAAAAGGATACTATGTTGCCTATCTATAAAAACATTGCATACATAGATAAGGATATGGTATGGAGATTGTAAACTAGGGTGTTGGAAATGGTAAACAAGGGAATAGTCAAGCCAGGCAGGGGGTTGAGGCAGGGATCAAAGTAGGCTGCAATGAAGAGAAAAGTTGTGTTCAAGTAGGGGTTGAGGCAGGCTGCAAACAAGATATCAGGCAGGTCAATCGGTGTCAGTAATGTTTAGGTGAACTCATGGTTAGCTAAAATAGCTCTTTGAAACAAGGGGTAGCTGATGAGAAGACACACCATCTGTGTCAGGGCCTGGAATTTAATCTGGAACATCTGCTGTGCCAGGCATGTCTCTTCTTGCTGAGTTACCTGAAATGCTGAGCAGTTCCTGGGACAATATCTTGATTAATGCTGTATTGAACCTTGTTTGCATTAAACCCTGAACGCTATGCTCCTCCCATGAACTTCCTGATTTAAGCCATGTCTTTGCACCTCCTGTTTTCTAGATTATTGTAATGTCATCAGCCAGAATCTCGCTCTCGTCTTCCCTGCTGCCATCCATATTATGTTACCATTTGTTATCAACTCTCTTGGTTTGTTTCTTGACTATGCTTCTGCATGATTCCAATCTGCAACTACTCATTACTGACCCTTTGGCTTCTTTACTGACTACACTTCTGTTTTATCTCTACCTGCCTATGCGCTACTGGTGCCCAGCTTGCTCACCTCCTAGTGGGGCGATCCTGAGGACCTGGACCTGGTACTAACATGCAGCAGAATCCATTTATGCATCATAAGCTCTAGTGAACACTGGTTAGTACTTAGACTCTGCACCTCGGGTGAGCCTGCGTCATTCACAAGGGTGAGTACCTGTGTACCTATCCTGCTGGTCAGTGGAAGTTTCATTACTGCTATAGTCTCCCTGCCATTGGAAGTACTGGCAGGGAGACTGAAATTTCTATCAGTAATTCTGTACACATCTTTGGAAGTACTGGCAAGGATTCTGTGAGTGCCATAAAATGCCCTAGCAAGGATACTGGAAGTCTTGGCAGGAATTCTGTGAGAAGTATTGGAAATACTGGCAGGGATTATGCGACTGCCAAAGAAAGTACTGGTAAGTAAACTGGAAGTCCTGGCAGGGCTTCAAGGAGCATTATTGGAAGTACTGTCAGGGATTCTGAAAGTCCCAGCAGAAGTCCTGGAAAACTTGGAGTCCCAGGAATCCAACATCTAGTGGTAGGCAACCTATGTGCCTTAGTAGGCTGTCATTGTAAGCACATTAGTAATGCTTCAAGACTTCAAGAGCCTCAGTCTCACAGATCTCTTACTAAATGTACTTTATACTTGAAAGTACTGTATGAAAATCATTTTTGGAAAACAAGTTATTTCTTTCATAAATTTCCAAGCATTTATGTCCCACTTTTTAAAACAAGAAATTGTTCTGCTATTGCAAAAAATATGTAATAAATAAAACACTGAAACAGAAGCAAAGATTATTTTAAAATGAACAAGGGAAAAGCTATTTAAAAATGCCATCTTAGAAACTAAAGCTTAACACTACTTCTAACATGCGTGTTATGTGGTTCCAATCCATTCTTCCTACATTTTATTGTTTTTGTGTTCTATCACAAAAGATTACAAAGCATTTTTCTGGAAAGTGTGGAAAGGGTGGAATATTACAATTCCATATCAGCAGGGGTATAAATGAGCTGTGTTCTTAACAGTGACATTCTTCAAGGAAAATGCTTATGAATTCTAACCAAGAATAAATACTACTGCCTCTTACACACGACCGGTTTTCCTGGCAGGAAAACTGTCATGAGAGCTTTTGGCGGGGAATCCTAGTCATGTGTATGCTCCATCCCATGTTCTCTTTTTTTCCCACCGGGATTCCATCAGTTTTTCATTTATGAGGATCAGAATTCAATGATAATGAATTTTTGAGTTATTCCTAATTCGGAGTAAGGCCCCTTACACATTGGACCGGGAGCCGCGTTGGCGCTATACCGCCGGGATTGCCACGGGAATCGGTTGCTAGCTGTGCGGTATTAACCCCCGCTATCGGCCGATAAAGGGTTAATACCACCCAAATGCGCCTCTGCAGAGGCGCATTGCAGGCGGTATTGCCGCAGTTTCCCATTGTTTTCCATGGGAAGGAGTGGTATACAGGCCGCTCCTCTCACCCCTCCAAAGATGCTGCTGACAGGAGATTTTTTTGTCTCCCGCCAGTGCATCGCCTCAGTGTGAAAGCCCTCCGGCTTTCACATTGAGGTAGCTGGGCAGGAGTTTTTCAGGCGGTATAGCAGCACTAAAGTGACAAGTGCTTCCGCGCTACTATAGATCCTTAAAGTAAAAACACCTCAACAAATTATATACAGTGCAGCAAAATCTAGCAGTGTTTACCAAACACAAAAATAGGAATAGAATAGTGAAAGTGATTCTGCGCAACGTATCTCACATTGCTGTGACACATAAATATAAAACACAATAAAAAAGTGTGAATAACAATGAATTAGATAAATAAAAAATATATAAAAATAAAAATAAAATAAATATTACACTAAATAGTCCGTGTATACAAGTGGTATAAGAGAGCTAGTCCTGCTCAAATAGTGTAACAGAATAAAGGTGCAAACCAAAATCCTAATTGAGAACCAAACAAATGGTAAATTTAAGTGATGTGGAAAAGAACCAAAACGAGTCCTTCAGTGAAAAAATCAAATACAGATCAAAATTGAATAAGAGCTGCCAGATGATCCGATCAATAATGCTGAATCAGATGAAGATCGAATCATTCACTAGGCTCACAAGCCTCTTACCTCTAGGTAGATATAGATGAGCATCGAATCTCTCACACCGTGGCAATCCTTTAAGGGTAATCCCTGTCCTTTCTCCCCTTGAGCTGGCACCACGTCTTTACGATAAATCCGTACAATACTCCGCCCAAATAAATAAAATGGAGAGAGGGAACAGAAAAGGAACCTCCGATAGTGAAGCACAGTAAACCAGGTTGTAATTTATTCAATGAAAAAACCTGTGCTTACATTTAAAAAGTTACAAACGTGCAGCAATTTTAAAATGAGCGGCGTTCACAGCGCCGGCTTACGTCACTCCAGGTGTACGCCAATCCCTACGCGTTACGACACGACGTCACGTGTCTTCATCTGGGGCATCTGATTGGCGGACATTCTATTGTTTATGTATCCGGGAAAACGGAAATAGTATCGCCGCCATTTTATTGAAGTCCAAATGATATGTATACACACTGCATTGGAATGGCATAACTCCGCCTGAAGATCATTAAACGATACATATCTCCATGGCAACTAGATGTTATAGAATCGCTAGGCTTCAACATTAAATCATATTTACCGCTGCATGTCGGACAAATATGCATATATAGTTACAGGTTAAAAATTCAATATTAAAAATGTATATCTCCGCAGCCTGAGGAGGAAAAAAGGGAATAATCATTCCCATCACAGAGGTATAAATAATGGGAATAAATCCTCTCAACCAATTATACTGTGGGGAACAGAATACATTGTAAATATACAAATTCACCAAAAATGGTGATAGCAATCATATTTAAAAACAGACCTATAGATTGTTAAAAATTTATGAGACAAATACTAAACGTTTTAAAACGCAGTATTTAAAAAATTGATATATAAAAAATATATAAAAATATATATAAAAATGAACTAATATAATACAATCCAGATGGTAAATATCTATATATAAAATATATAAATATATATAAAAATAAGGGGGGTGGTCGCACACCTGGTTTGTCGCATCATATACCCACAATCTATATATATAAAGGTATTTCTTTCTCAGGTATTCCTATTGATCATCATGTAAAAACTACTCTCCCTCAGATGGTGAGATGACAAACATACACAGAACGGCTGAAATAAATCAATCAAAAGTTACTAAGGAAACAATTGAGATCAAATTCAACGTTCATACCACCCGGTACAAGTGTACGCATAGTATGAATCCATTTAGATTCCTTTTGGCTGATTGTACGAATCTTGTGACTCCCTCTCCATGAGGGATTGTATTTTTCTACCCCCCAAAATTGTAATTGGGTGGGGTCACGGTTATGTACTTGATCAAAGTGCCTTGACACACTGTGTTTCGGAAAGCCTTTTATTATGTTCTCCACATGTTCGCTGACCCGAACCTTCAGGGCCCTCTTTGTTCTGCCGACATATTGGAGGTTACAGCTACATTGTAGCACATATACAACCCCCTCAGTGTGACATCCAATAAAGTCTTTAATCACGTGGGTTTCACCTGTGTTTGTTGCTACAAACTCGGTACGTTTCTTTTGAAACCTCTGTGATTTTCGACATGCATTACAGTTCTTGCATGGATAAAAACCCTTTCCTGAAAAGAAGGTGTATCCTGGTTTTGGTGGTGGTTCAACTACTGTTTTCACAATCAAGTTTCTCAAAGTTGGTGCTCTCTTGTACACTATCCTTGGTTTTTCTGGAAGTAGTTGCCCTAGATCCTTATCTCCCTTCAAGATGTGCCAATGTCTCCCAATCAATTTGGCCACATCTTTATATTGGGAGTTATAATCTAGAATAAGAACCGGTGCACTTTGTTGTTGATGTATTTTCGGTTTATCTTGCAGCATCAAATTCCTATCTAGCTTACTGACAGTATCTATTTGATCTTTCACCCATGATCCATCATAGCCTTTTTCTTTAAACCTCATGCCAATCATGTCTGCTTGCAACATGTAATCACTCTCTTTCGTACAGTTCCTTCTAATTCTAATCAGTTGTCCCTTCGGGATATTAAATAACCAAGGTTTAAAATGGCAACTGTCCATCGAAAGGTAACTGTTTGTATCAACATTTTTAAAATGTGTTTTAGTGACTACTTTGTCTTTTTCTATACTTATGTTTAAGTCTAGGAAGTCTATAGATTTCTCATCAATTTTCCACACTAGGGAAATATTCTTGTCATTGCTATTGAGTGTCTCCAGGAAGTTCTCCAAACCTTCTCTGCTCCCGTTCCACAGGATAATAATGTCGTCTATATACCTCTTATAGAGGGACAACTCAACTGGAGTATTCTCATATATAGCTGACTCTTCCCATAATGCCATGAAGGCATTCGCTACACTAGGTGCGAACTTCGCTCCCATGGCAATACCAATAGCCTGATGGTAATAGCTCTGATCATACCAAAAATAATTACACTTAAGGCAGAGATCGAGGCACAAAGGAAGTTTCTCATCAAGTGCCTCGATCTCTGCCTTAAGTGTAATTATTTTTGGTATGATCAGAGCTATTACCATGACATTATTATCCTGTGGAACGGGAGCGAAGTTCGCACCTAGTGTAGCGAATGCCTTCATGGCATTATGGGAAGAGTCAGCTATATATGAGAATACTCCAGTTGAGTTGTCCCTCTATAAGAGGTATATAGACGACATTATTATCCTGTGGAACGGGAGCAGAGAAGGTTTGGAGAACTTCCTGGAGACACTCAATAGCAATGACAAGAATATTTCCCTAGTGTGGAAAATTGATGAGAAATCTATAGACTTCCTAGACTTAAACATAAGTATAGAAAAAGACAAAGTAGTCACTAAAACACATTTTAAAAATGTTGATACAAACAGTTACCTTTCGATGGACAGTTGCCATTTTAAACCTTGGTTATTTAATATCCCGAAGGGACAACTGATTAGAATTAGAAGGAACTGTACGAAAGAGAGTGATTACATGTTGCAAGCAGACATGATTGGCATGAGGTTTAAAGAAAAAGGCTATGATGGATCATGGGTGAAAGATCAAATAGATACTGTCAGTAAGCTAGATAGGAATTTGATGCTGCAAGATAAACCGAAAATACATCAACAACAAAGTGCACCGGTTCTTATTCTAGATTATAACTCCCAATATAAAGATGTGGCCAAATTGATTGGGAGACATTGGCACATCTTGAAGGGAGATAAGGATCTAGGGCAACTACTTCCAGAAAAACCAAGGATAGTGTACAAGAGAGCACCAACTTTGAGAAACTTGATTGTGAAAACAGTAGTTGAACCACCACCAAAACCAGGATACACCTTCTTTTCAGGAAAGGGTTTTTATCCATGCAAGAACTGTAATGCATGTCGAAAATCACAGAGGTTTCAAAAGAAACGTACCGAGTTTGTAGCAACAAACACAGGTGAAACCCACGTGATTAAAGACTTTATTGGATGTCACACTGAGGGGGTTGTATATGTGCTACAATGTAGCTGTAACCTCCAATATGTCGGCAGAACAAAGAGGGCCCTGAAGGTTCGGGTCAGCGAACATGTGGAGAACATAATAAAAGGCTTTCCGAAACACAGTGTGTCAAGGCACTTTGATCAAGTACATAACCGTGACCCCACCCAATTACAATTTTGGGGGGTAGAAAAATACAATCCCTCATGGAGAGGGAGTCACAAGATTCGTACAATCAGCCAAAAGGAATCTAAATGGATTCATACTATGCGTACACTTGTACCGGGTGGTATGAACGTTGAATTTGATCTCAATTGTTTCCTTAGTAACTTTTGATTGATTTATTTCAGCCGTTCTGTGTATTTTTGTCATCTCACCATCTGAGGGAGAGTAGTTTTTACATGATGATCAATAGGAATACCTGAGAAAGAAATACCTTTATATATATAGATTGTGGGTATGTGATGCGACAAACCAGGTGTGCGACCACCCCCCTTATTTTTATATATATTTATATATTTTATATATAGATATTTACCATCTGGATTGTATTATATTAGTTAATTTTTATATATATTTTTATATTTTTATATATTTTTATATATCAATTTTTTAAATACTGCGTTTTAAAACGTTTAGTATTTGTCTCATAAATTTTTAACAATCTATAGGTCTGTTTTTAAATATGATTGCTATCACCATTTTTGGTGAATTTGTATATTTACAATGTATTCTGTTCCCCACAGTATAATTGGTTGAGAGGATTTATTCCCATTATTTATACCTCTGTGATGGGAATGATTATTCCCTTTTTTCCTCCTCAGGCTGCGGAGATATACATTTTTAATATTGAATTTTTAACCTGTAACTATATATGCATATTTGTCCGACATGCAGTGGTAAATATGATTTAATGTTGAAGCCTAGCGATTCTATAACATCTAGTTGCCATGGAGATATGTATCGTTTAATGATCTTCAGGCGGAGTTATGCCATTCCAATGCAGTGTGTATACATATCATTTGGACTTCAATAAAATGGCGGCGATACTATTTCCGTTTTCCCGGATACATAAACAATAGAATGTCCGCCAATCAGATGCCCCAGATGAAGACACGTGACGTCGTGTCGTAACGCGTAGGGATTGGCGTACACCTGGAGTGACGTAAGCCGGCGCTGTGAACGCCGCTCATTTTAAAATTGCTGCACGTTTGTAACTTTTTAAATGTAAGCACAGGTTTTTTCATTGAATAAATTACAACCTGGTTTACTGTGCTTCACTATCGGAGGTTCCTTTTCTGTTCCCTCTCTCCATTTTATTTATTTGGGCGGAGTATTGTACGGATTTATCGTAAAGACGTGGTGCCAGCTCAAGGGGAGAAAGGACAGGGATTACCCTTAAAGGATTGCCACGGTGTGAGAGATTCGATGCTCATCTATATCTACCTAGAGGTAAGAGGCTTGTGAGCCTAGTGAAGGATTCGATCTTCATCTGCTAGTCACTTATCCTACACCTGATTCAGCATTATTGATCGGATCATCTGGCAGCTCTTATTCAATTTTGATCTGTATTTGATTTTTTCACTGAAGGACTCGTTTTGGTTCTTTTCCACATCACTTAAATTTACCATTTGTTTGGTTCTCAATTAGGATTTTGGTTTGCACCTTTATTCTGGTATAGCAGCACTATTTACATAATGTACACAAATTACATACTAAACAGTATTTACAACACAAGCTACAGTATAAGTACAATGGATTACTGTCATGTACACCTTACACACAAACCATATTTACAATACAATGTACAGTACAAGTATGGAATAGTTTACCTCTCAGCTTCAGGTCTGATCATACTGAGTGCTTGTGTGTCCCAGGGCAAAGAAAGAGAACTTGTAGGCAGGTAGAGGTTACTGCTGCCCCAGGGGGGAAGTTCAGGGTTAACTGTACTCTTTATCTTGGATCAGACTCTCTGGTCTTGTGTGCAATAAAAGGAATGAGGGCATGGATCCTGGGGTTGGGGGTGGGGGAATTTTCACACGCTTAATGAGAGATGTTCTTCCTGGTGCCATTACCAGAGTCTGAATAACCTGTGTCCTACGAAGCCGGAGCTAAATTCCAGACGCGGACTTGCTTGAACAGATATGCTGGGGCAGCCACAAGTCGGTAGTTAAGGATTTTAGTAAATACTTGCACATTATTTTGAGCTGTTGATTGCCTCTGTCATCACATTAACTTATTCAAATAAAATGTTTCAAACGTTGCATTTGGTCTAAAGTTACTAAAGGGGTACAATGTAAGTACTCGGCACATACAGTCTCAAGTTTGGGTCATTAAAAAAATTGGGGTATGAAGACATCAGTATAAAGAATCATACAGTGTGAAAATTAAAGTGGAGGTTCACCCGAAAAGTAAATTTTTAACATTAGATTGATGCTCATTTTGTCAAGGAACTCGAACTCGAAGCTCATCCCTAGTCCAGAGTATCACAGTTATCTAACACCCAGTGATGGTATAGGGTTCCACCTAGCATACAATCGGGTAGTTTTGACAGGCTGAAAGAGAAACCTTAAAATCGAAGCAGTACTTACCGTTTTAGAGAGCGATCTTCTCCGCCGCTTCCGGGTATGGTCTTCGGGACTGGGTGTTCCTATTTGATTGACAGGCTTCCGACAGGCTTCTGACGGTCGCATACATTGCGTCACGATTTTCCGAAAGTAGCCAAACTTCGGTGCGCAGGCGCCGTATAGAGCCGCACCGACGTTCGGCTTCTTTCGGCTACTCGTAACGCGATGTATGCGACCGTCGGAAGCCTGTCGGAAGCCTGTGAATCAAATAGGAACGCCCAGTCCCGAAGACCATACCCGGAAACGGCGGAGAAGATTGCTCTCTAAAACGGTAAGTACTGCTTCGATTAAAAAAAAAACTACCCGATTCCCCTTGACAAAATGAGCATCAATCTAATGTTAAAAAAAAAAATTCGGGTGAACTCCCGCTTTAAGTGATCACCAAGGACAACAAAGGTTTCTCTTTCAGCCTGTCATAAGCTTGTGACAGGTGAGTGTGATGTTGTCAGGACTCAATTGGCCCCAATACTTCTCCCATACTAACAGGAGCAGACCTGCAATGCTGATGCATTAAACTTGTACACAGGTTTTGCAAGAGAAATACAAAAGTGAAGTGGAGTACACACATGGAGTCCACGCTAGGTGGAACCCTATACCATCACTGGGTGTTAGATAACTGTGATACTCTGGACTAGGGATGAGCTTCGAGTTCGAGTCGAACATGAGTTCAACTCGAACATTGCCTGTTCGGCGAACAACGAACAATTTGGGGTGTTCGCAGCAAATTCGAAAAGCCGCGGAACACCCTGTTAAAGTCTATGGGAGAAATATAAATAGCTAATATGCAAGTTATTGTCCTAAAAAGTGTTTGGGGACCTGGGTCCTGTCCCAGGGGACATGTATCAATGCAAAAAAAAGTTTTAAAAAAGGCTGTTTTTTCAGGAGCAGTGAATTTAATAATGCTAAAAGTGAAACAATAAAAGTGAAATATTCCTTTAAATTTCGTACCTAGGAGGGGTGTAAAGTTAGCATGTGAAATAACGCATGTTTCCTGTACTTAGAACTGTCTCTGCACAAAGTGTAATTTCTGAAAGAAAAAATACATTTAAAACTGACTTGCGGCTATAATGAATTGTCGGCTCTGGCAATTCAGAGCGAATTCATTCATAAAAAAAAAAAAATAGCGTGGGGTCCCCCCAAATTCAATTACCAGGCCCTTCAGGTCTGGAATGGATATTAAGGGGAACCCCGCCGTCAATTTAAAAAAAAAAAAGGACGTGGGGGTGGGGGTGGGGCCCACCCCCAAATATCCATTCCAGACCATTCAGGTCTGGTGTGGATTTGAAGGGGAACTCTACCCCAAATTTAAAAAAAAAATGGCATGGAGTTCCCCCAAAAATCCACACCAGACCCCTTATCCGAGCACATTTACCTGGCCGGCCGCAGAAAAGAGGGGGGGACAGAGTGCAGCCCCCCTTTCCTGAACCGTACCAGGCCACATGCCCTCAACATGGGGAGGATGTCCCCATGTTGATGGGGACAAGGGCCTTATCCCCACAACCCTTGCCCAGTGGTTGTGGGGGTCTGCGGGCGGGAGCTTATCAGAATCTGGAAGACCCCTTTAATAAAGAGGACCCCTAGATCCTGGCCCCCCTATGTGAATTGGTAATGGGGTACATTGTACCCCTACCATTTCACAAAGGAAGTGTAAATAGTTAAAAAACACACACACACACCGTAGAAAAAAGTCCTTTATTAATAAAAAATAAATAAAACAATCCAGCAGTGGTAATCCACTCTCGGTCCGGCTTCCTGCTCCAACATTGTCTGTATCCAGCGACGGGTGATTTCCCCTCCGGTCCAGTGATGAGAAGATCTTCCGGCATCCAGAGCTCCAGAGCACAGCATCGGAGGCTGCCTCTCTCCGCCGGACACAGCCCAGCGGAATGACGCGGCTGGAACTTTTGACATTTCTTATATAGGGGAGGCGGGGCCACCCATCACGTGACCCCGCCCCCTCTGACGCAAGGGGGAAGACTGGGCTTCCCCAGTGACGTAGCAGAGGGTGCGTCAGAGGGTGCGGGGTCACGTGACATGTGGCCCCGCCTCCCCTATATAAGAAATGTCAAAGCTTCAGCTGCGTCATTCCGCTGGGCTGTGTCCTGGAAGATCTTCTCATCGCTGGACCAGAGAGGAGATCACCCATCACTGGATACAGACAATGTTGGAGCAGGAAGCCGGGACCGAGTGGATTACCACCACTGGATTTTTTTCATTTATTTTTAATTAATAAAGGACTTTTTTCTACGGTGTGTGTTTTTTTAACTATTTATTTCCTTTGTGAAATGGTAGGGGTACAATGTACCCCATTACCAATTCACATAGGGGGGGCAGGATCTGGGGGTCCCCTTTATTAAAGGGGTCTTCCAGATTATGATAAGCCCCCCACCCGCAGACCCTCACAACCACTGGGCAAGGGTTGTGGGGATGAGGCCCATGTCCCCATCAACATGGGGACATCCTCCCCATGTTGAGGGCATGTGGCCTGGTACGGTTCAGGAAAGGGGGGCCACACTCTGTCCCCCCCTCTTTTCTGCGGCCGGCCAGGTTAACATGCTCGGATAAGGGGTCTGGTGTGGATTTTTGGGGGAACTCCATGCCATTTTTTTTTTAATTTGGGGTGGAGTTCCCCTTCAAATCCACACCAGACCTGAAGGGTCTGAAATTGATATTTGGGGGGAACCCCACGTCATTTTTTTAAAATTGATGGCGGGGTTCCCCTTAATATCCATTCCAGACCTGAAGGGTCTGGTAATTGAATTTGGGGGGACCCCCACACTTTTTTTTTTATGAATGAATTCGCTCTGAATTGCCAGAGCCGACAATTCATTATTGCCGCAAGTCAGTTTTAAATGTCTTTTTTACTTTCAGAAATTACACTTTGTGCAGAGACAGTTCTAAGTATGGGAACATGCGCTATTTCACATGCTAACTTTACACCCCCCAGGTACGAAATTTAAAGGAATATTTCACTTTTATTGTTTCACTTTTAGCATTATTAAATTCACTGCTCCCGAAAAAACAGCCGTTTTTAAAACTTTTTTTGCATTGATACATGTCCCCTGGGACAGGACCTAGGTCCCCAAACACTTTTTAGGACAATAACTTCCATATTAGCCTTTAAAATGAGCAAACGTTCGAGTCCCATAGACTTTATTGGGTTCTAAAGTTCACACGAACATTTGGTGTGTTCGCAAGTTCTGGTGCGAACCGAACAGGGGGGTGTTCGGCTCATCCCTACTCTGGACAGGTGGGGAGGGCATTGGCTCTGTGTATCCCTCCTAAATGCACAAGTGCCCTTGGTATATATGACATCAAAATAGTTTACTAGAATTCATCCATGTTTCTCATGTACTGAGCCGTGAGCGTGGCTCAAGTAAAGGTACCCCTTGTGTATGACAGTGACCCTGTACAAAGTGCCTAGAGTAGGCCAGAAGAACCCATTATGGGTATGCCTCTCATGCACTTGGCGCCCACCTGCCCCCACTACACACAGCTTGGTAACAATTAATAAAATCCCTCTCTCCTTTCTTTACAGTGACTAATACAATGCATGCTAGTTGATTACTATACCTAGCAAATGTGTATTGGACACAGCCTGATTGGAAGATTCAAATTAGGTTCCAGTTTACAACCTATGTGAGATGTGATAAGGACAAACAATGGTTAAACCTTTGACATGAACAAATATTTATAGTAACACCAACTGGGAAACTACACTCAGTGGTTTAAATATATTCCCATCAAACCAAAATATTTTTCTAATTACAATAATATTTACATCTGTTAATGGCGATGAAGCATGCATTCATTATCTAACAGCAGTACCAAGGATTCTGTAATTTATGACGTGGATAGCATTGGAGAAACATTGTTGGAAGGGTGGTCATCATGGCAGTGGATGAACATCACCAGGTGGCAGGTCATTGCGACTGATGATAAATATACATCACTGGACAATGTGATAGACAATGGATGTACATCAGGGGACATTGTTTAATTTTTTTTCAATAAAATAGAGTCAAAGACATCACCCAGGATCTCCAACCCAATGTTGCCAGTTTGTGTGCTATTTTCTGTACCTTCTGAAAAATGTTTAACCTAACGAATTTTAAAAGAGATTTTTTTTGTTGTAGATTCATACTTACCTAGGTGGATTCAGCACAGGGCAGATGCTGAATCTGCCCCTGCAGCTCTTTACTGAGAACTGAGCAACCAAACACCGCTGATGGCTTGGTTATCTCAGCTCCCCGAGTGTAGAGCTGCTGACTGTCAATCAGCAGCTCTCCTGCTCTGCTCCTCCTTGCCCACTGGAGCACTGAGCTGTGGAGGGTAAGGGAGTTGCTGTCTCAGCAGCTCACTGAGAGGTTGAGACTGCCATCAGTTCAGGCATCTGGCAGATCCAGACTTCCTAAGTCAGGATGACACGCTGCCTGGACTGATTCTAGTGACGTCAGTGAAGAGCAGACTTCAGACCGATCTCCGCTGAAAACAGGCCTATAGAGGAATCTGAGCCTAAAAAGCTCAGGCTGGACTTCTCCTTTAAGGGTCCTAAAGCAAGACTAATATCTCTTAGCCATTATTTAACCCCCAGTAATTTACCACCACTGAGGTTCGATGTAAATATTTTGTAAATATAAAAAAAAAATTGCAAATTTTGCTATTAGAAATCAAATAGTTTTACTTCAAATTTTCCAGAATTAATATACTATTAAAAAGCAGGATATATGGCTGTTTTGAGTGAGGTTATCTGGAACAAAGTTAGCCAAAAAATGCATTTGGAATGATTTCAGAATAATATGTTACTCTAAATTCCTTCCAACTTCTTAATAAGCAAACTGCATTAATACTTAAAGACTTGTTAAATGTATTTCTATCAAAAATCCTCTCTCTTTAAACTTATTAATTGCCACTAGACGGGATTTATTTTCTCATTTACTATTGTGCATATAAGTTTAACATAATGAAATATGTATAGCTTTCTAAATATACTTGTTGTAAAGTTGTTCCGCTGCTTAGAGACATTTTGTTAGATTTGTTTGTGTTGAGTAAGATTGTGTTCCCTGTCAAAGTGCTATATACTAGAGCAGGCTAGCATTCATTTAATGAGGCATTCTATGAACAATGAAGCAAATTTCTTATACTACAGTCTTTCACTGCAGCAAACATTTCTCAATAGAAGTGGGCCATTATTTTCAAAGAAACAAAATCCATGCATAATTGGACTAATGGTTCCAAGCTTTAAGAAGACAAAACATAAAATGATTCTAGAGTTATAGTGTGCTTACAGATTTCTATATTTTCTCAGTGTGAATATTAGAGCTCTGAAGCAGACAGATTTTTTAAAACTGATTGGACTACTGTGTTTGGGTTAAACAATAAGTGCCATGGATAATTGTCTGTGAAGAGAAATTAAACAAAAGTAATGGAAATATCCAAAATAAGACTCTTACCTGCTACGTACTCATTTACTTTCAAAGACAACATTGGCATGAATTTCTGATGCATGATATCATGCTATATAGGTTGAACTTTAAACTTTACATTCTGAACACAAAATGCTGTGTAAAATAATTTTTTTAGCAAATTAGTTAACAAAATAAATTATATGTCATACAATTTTTTTCTCATAAGGCTATTTTTATTAGGCACGGTAGATTGACGATCATAGCATTTTCCAGGTTTGCGAGATATGAAAACTTTTTTGACAATAGTAGTTTTCATTTAAGCTGATGATTTTACTGATCTTGGGACTTTTATGCAGAAAGAAAAAGGGCACATTCAGCTTAATTTTAAAACTATTTTCATTTTTTTTTTAATATGAAAAATAAAAATCAATATTTTAGAAAAAAATCTTTTTGACTATGACATAAAAATGAACATAAAAAAAACTTGTGTCGTACTATCACCAGCTCATCAATAACCCAAACTTAAACTAATTATTAATTCTAAAGGGCCGTATACAAGGGGCCGATAATCAGGCGGTATCAATAGAAAGAAGAAGCTGACCAAACATCTGGGTTCTGTCTAAGGAGCAGAAGGAGGAGAGAAGAAAATGGACGATCATCATCTGATTAGCGCTCTCTGCCAATGGCTAAAAGCGCTAACCGATATGTTCTGGAAGGGGGGATGCATCAGACTTTTACTGACACTATGCTTTGGGCTTTAGTCCTTCATATATCATTAGACATGCATGCTCTACATTGATATATATAGTATATTACTCTCCACAGAATGTCCTTTGCGACACACACTGCTTCACTTTTGAGTTCCAATGGAGACCTCACTCATATGATAGTCTTTTCATTACTGCTGGTGTTGTCTTTATGCCACTGACCATGGCCGCAGCTCCCAGAAATGAATCACCTATTAAAACCTACCCGTGTCTCGGCACTAAAGATACAATATTTACAGATCCTAACTACCAGGCTGAGCAAGCCTACAGCTTGTCAGCTTCCACATAAGTTTTCACCAATCTTTTGCTCTCCTAGACAGAAGTTGTCTGAGGTTCTCAGGCCAAGAGCAAAGGCTGTCTACTCAGGTGAGCTTAAATTAGCCTGGGAGAGAGGACTAAGACCCGAACTGGATACTGGACCAGAGATCCCTGAACGTGTAAGAGAGGAGCCTGGGAGATGTATAAACCCTGAACAGGACTTTTCCCGGCTCTCTCTGTGTTACTAATTAGCAATACTATTTATTCACTGGAATTTTGTTATGACTCAACAAGTATATATGTACCAATTAAACATGATATTTTATAAATCGATTTAGCCATGTGCTACATTTAAAGTCCCAAATTTCCCCACTTTTTTATCGGTTTTGTTAGTACAGTATCTCCACCCAAGCTCTTCCTTTTTTTTTGTTCAACCCGCTGGATTGGACAAAAACAAAACTGTCAGTGTGTAGAAAGCTTCAGCTAGAAACTTTTTCTTAATATACAAAATAAATCTAAATAGTTAACTAGGTTAAATATATATGTGGTTAAATTCCAAACACAATAGGAGTATTTACATATACACAGCTAGATCTGAGGATTCTTGAAAAAAGTTGTAGTACAAACTGCACTTATTTAAAAGCTTATATAATATATACAAATTGCACACTTAACAGTATTTACAAGACAATCTACAGTATAAGTGAAAAAAACAGTGTAGCGCTGGACAACAAATACCCTATAAATAAATATATAAAGCAACGAGTATAACCAATGTTAAACTAAGAGTGATATGAACCATTTAGAACATTAATTCAAAAATGCAATGTGCAAAAATTGTGGAAACAGAAAAATGACTGTTACTTCTGTGCCAAACAATGTAGCGCTGTACAGCAGGTATCCGATAAATTAATATATGAATCAACCAATGTTGTGAACAAATCAAATGAATATAAAAAATAAGAAATAATAAAGTGACTAATTCAGCTCATAAAGTGCAAATCGAAACAAATAAAGTCCACAGAAGAGGCTAGGAGTATTTAACCCCTTCCAGTTCAAGTGATGAAAAGATGAAAGCGGTGAAAATCCAATGTAGAGGTCCACAGGTGAGGAGAAGGAAAAAACAAACGTCAGTGGCCCAAAACCTCAGATTCCCATTAATCGTAATAAATATAAAAATATGGCACAATCCCATAATAAGGAATATTTTTATATTTATTACGATTAAGGGGAATCTAAGGTTTTATTTAACCTATTTTTTGAGCGGTAATACGCCTTTTTAACCACAAGATGGCATGGTGATTTCTATTTATAACTAAACGGGAATACTAGCCTATTGTTTGCTCCGCTCCACACCGGTCTTTATCCAATGAGCTTGCTTTGCTCACGCTTCGGGCTGTATAAATAGTGCGTGCGCAGTGAGGTACATGTGCCCCTGATGACGTCATTACGATGAAACGATCGTCAGGCAGATACACACGCATTGCGCATGCGCTAATGGCCTAAGGCGGTCTGATACCATACGGAGCTTTTACCCTTGCAAGGACTTTGTATCACTCTCTATGAATGAGTTATTTTATGTTGTTTAAATTTTAATTTTTTCAATAAATGCCCTAGTTTTATATGCCTACACTATGGGATTGTTCCTTCTTTTCTCCCCATGTGGTGTTTGTTGACACACGCTAAAATACACCTATACGAGTTTCACCTGGAAGCACGGATTAACCCTACGAGGAGCTGAGGATTCTACCACTTCACCTTTGGAGAGACGCAGACTTGCTTCTGACACTTCAAGGGACCATAATCTCCTACTATGCCTGTTTAGACTCATCCTGAAAGGGATAAGTCACAGGCTTTCCGGTAAGCCTTTATTCTTACTGGTGTTGGGCCACTGACATTTGTTTTTTCTTTCTCCTCACCTGTGGACCTCTACATTGGATTTTCACCGCGTTCATCTTTTCATCACTTGAACTGGAAGGGGTTAAATACTCCTAGCCTCTTATGTGGACTTTATTTGTTTCGATTTTCACTTTATGAGCTGAATTAGTCACTTTATTATTTCTTATTGTTTATATTCATTTGATTTGTTCACAACATTGGTTGATTCATATATTAATTTATCGGATACCCATTGTTTGGCACAGAATTAACAATAATTTTTCTGTTTCCACAATTTTTGCACATTGAATTTTTGAATTAATGTTCTAAATGGTTCATATCACTCTTAGTTTAACATTGGTTATACTCGTTGCTTTATATATTTATTTATAGGGTATTTGTTGTCCAGCGCTACACTGTTATTTTCACATATTTCTTTACACTTTGTATCTAAATTGTAGTGTTTAGCAGCAGGACGTCCCTCTCAGGACCTATTCTTAATTGTTTATTAGCATCACTATATTTTCTCACTAAGCGCAGATTCCCCTACCCCATTTTTCCTCCTTTACACAATCTACAGTATAAGCATGGTGGGTTACATGATATTTACACCTTGCACTCAAAACATGGGCGTCCACAGATAGGGGGAAGGGGGGGCGAGTGACCCCCCCTGGAATTGGAAAGGGTCTGCCGTGGCCACATCTGTGGCTCTGCTGGCTTTGTGCGAGTCTGCTCCACAGCTACATCAGATCAGTGTCACTGAGCTTACAGATCTCTTTACTGCCACCTCTGGCTGCTTCTTGTATGTGCACCCCTTGTGTTTGCTTTGCTGCCTGTTCTATTTTCACAGGGACATGTGGAAATAGGACTTGGGAGAAGGAAGACCATCTTACAAGTGAGGGTTGTAAATTCCAGTGAAGGGAGGAGGCTGTTTGTGTATGGGCTGGGGGGCAGAGCTGTGTATGTGTGCTTACAGATGTGTGTGGGGGGGCCTGACATA
This sequence comes from Rana temporaria, assembly GCF_905171775.1. NCBI lineage: Eukaryota > Metazoa > Chordata > Amphibia > Anura > Ranidae > Rana > Rana temporaria. The sequence goes on from NC_053492.1 coordinate 161,112,708, forward strand.
TATACAGATGAGGGGGCAGCTGAGTAAATACAGGTATGATCAGTGAAGTGGGGGTGCTAGATAAAAGATCATATCATCTGTCCTGTCCTGTATATAGCTATATAAATTCATATTCCTTCCTGTATTCTTCCATCATCACTGACTGCAGATATACATAATCTGTCCTGTATACAGCTATATACACCCACCTTCCTTCCTGTATACTGTATATTAATACTATCCACCCCCTATATATACACATACTGTTCACCCTCCGTACTGTACAGGCCACATTTGATGGGCACAATGAGGCTGCAACTGATGGGCACATGCCTACGCTTTATGTGATAATGACTAAGCCCCTCCCCTTCATTACATTTCAAAAAGGGGCAGAGCATGGGTGATCTAAATGTATGCCCACCCTGAAAAAAGTTCTCCGGACGTCTATGACTCAAAACCATATTTACAATATAATTTATGGTTGAATTATGGAGTTAGTTTACCTCTCAGATTCAGGTCTGGTCATGCTAAGTGCTTGTGTTTCCCAAGACAAAGGAAAAGCACAGTGTGGTAACACTTAATTATATTCCCCACTCCTTTCTGTACAGTGGCTAATATAATGCACCTTAATTGGTCACTATACCTAGCAAATATATATTAAGTGTATCCAGATTGGAGGATTCAAGTAAGGCTGCTGATTACAACCTATGTGAGATGTAATAAGTAAAAACAATGGCCAAACCTTTGACATGTAAAATATTTACAGTAACACCAACTGGGAAGCTCGGAATGGGAAAGGCTAAACCACACTCAGCGGTTTTAAATATATTCCAATTTAACTAAAACAACTTTACATATATTATTTACATCTGTTAAGAAGATTGCACATACATTCATTATCTAACAGTCAGCCCTGTGTTACCAGTAAAACTAGGACACATAAAATAATAGCTTACTGTATGTGTCATCTCCTTCAATATTCAGAGCTTTTGTCATTGTATTATGAAAAAGAAAACTATGAGAAAACTCTACACCTGATCTCTACAGTCAATATTTCTTGATTTCTGTATTTCCTCACTTGTACTAGATGTAATAATTCCATAATCATATGATAAATAAATAAATAAAGGATGTTAATTCTCAATAGAGCAATACTAATAATAATAATAATAATAATAATAATAATAATAATAATAATAATAATCATAAAGTCCAGGGTGCAGATCCAATCATACACTTGCTTCCTAAAAATTCTTCCATGGCAATTTTAAAATCAAACAAAAACATACAAATGTAATCCTACCTCAACAATGGCATTTATCCTACACGTTACTCTTTAATTTGTTAAAGGGCATTGAGTCTGTATTCAATTTTCAAAAACCAAACAATATAAATAGTTGACAGAAATGTAAATACAAACTGCATCAAAAAAAATAACATTGCACCTATGTGGTGACTTTGCACAAGACAGCTTCTCTCTTACAGTAGTTATTAGCATATAAGTTGGACCACTTTTAAAAAAAAAACTGACATGTTTCGGCTCAGAAAGCCATTACCAGGGGCAAATCAAAAATACGCTATGCTTTAAGGTCCTCTGGTAATTTTCAAAATCATTTTGCAAAAGCAAATCAGATCTGGAATATCCAATGTTGTATTTTTCCCAAAAAACATTAATAACACCTCCGTCTATCTTTCTGAGAGGTTCCCAAATGGATTAAGTCTTGTAGTAGACTTCCAGTAAAGGTAATCAATACGCCAACAGTAAGAAAAAAAAAATGCTTGGGACACACATATAGCTATACTCTCACAAAAAGGTTAGAAAAAATTAAATAGGAGCAGACTCGGTGAAGACCAACCAGTTGGTCTTTTCCTAAGACTGACCTTCGATGTTTCTAGATTTGTAAGTACCTAAAGTCTAGAAAAACAACATGTAAAAATATGACTTTTACATGGACATGAGTCAATTTGGAAGAAAAAACACAAAACATACTGAATACACCAAAATAAAATCAGTGCAAAATAACATATTGTAATTTACTTCTCCAGTGTCACAGTGAGGGAAAACTTCAGAGTGAGCCCCAGGAATAAAAATGCTACATTTTCAGAAAATTGTGGTGATTGAAATCTCAAATCGCTGCACAGATTCTTTGCCACATAGGAAAATGTAAAAACATTTTGCTACCAGTACTGAGCTCATTAGAAAGAGGTAATAAAATAAATCAATACATTAATAAATAAATGCATGTGCGTTACAGTGATCACATTTTTTCTATCGATAGCCATCAAATAATGGTATGCCCCTGGAAAAAAATCTTACACATATAGACAGTTCATACATATCAATTACATTACACAGACACACAAATTCATTGAAATCATTAAAGCGTTAGTAAACTGTCGGCTTTTTTTTTTTCAAAACAATGGTGTGCCCCTTGAAAAAAAAATCTTACACATATACAGTAGACAATTCTTACATGTCAATTACATTACACAGACACACAAATTCATTGAAATCATTAAAGTGGTAGTAAACTGTCGGATTTGTTTTCAAAAAGATATAATGACCAAGTTAAAATGTGCTGGTATGCCTCACATACTAGTACATTATGTGAAGCTTAACTTAAAACGAAGCTCTCCAACCGCACCCTGTCATCTTCACGCTGTCTCCCTTCCAGGTTGTTGGGGTCCGGCCTTTGATTGGATGAGTCGCGATGACGTCACTCCCGCTTCACGGGTGTGCCGTTCCTTCAGAGCACGTGCACCGGAGACGTCACTGGCAGCTTTGCAAGTGAACATCTCCTAAACAGTGCACGTTTAGAAGACATTTACTGTATCTATATACACGATCGGTTTTCACAACGTGAAAACAGACATTTTTTATATTTGTCGTGAAAAACGGTCGTGTGTATGCTCCCTAGCAGTTTTCTCGACAAAAAAGCTGCCCCCAAAAACATTAAAACGTTGTGTTTCCTGTCAGTTGTTTTCTCTTCGCGAAAAAAAACGTGCATGCTCAGAATCAATATGCAGCCCAAAAACAGCCCAAAGGGTGGCACCATTTGAAAGAAACTTCCCCTTTATAGTCCCGTCGTACGTCACTGCGCTTCGGTCGGACGTTTTTTTTTGCATGAACGTGTGTATGCAAGTCAGGCTGGAGAGGAATCACATTGGGAAAAACGTCGTTATTTTTCCTGACGAGAAAAATGGCTGTGTGTATGAGGCATATGAGCTGATTTGCTCAGCCCCATTAACTAGCAAATAGGAATGGCATTAGAACATACCACATCATGCGTTTGGACAATTATAGTTACATAAAATAAAAACACCATTCAAACAAAAATGTTAGTTTATTATGAGCCTAAAATATTCTTATAAAGGCAAACTGTCTCTTGAACCTGGCAAATATAGGTGTGCCCACACACAATGGTGTTACAGTGCCTGAAAAAGCATTCATACCCCTTGAAATTGTCCACATTGTGTCATGATACAACCAGAAACGTAAATGCATTTTATGGGGATTTTATGTGATAGACCGACACAAAGTGGCACATAATTGTGAAGCGGGAGGAAAATTATAAATGTTTGTTGATATTTCTTCTGAGAAATCCTCACTTCCTGTTCTTCTGTCTGTAACTACACACAGTAATGCAAGGCTTTCTCCCTGGTGTGGAGAAAGCCTCCTGAGGGGGCGAGCAGGAGTGTCAGGACGCCCACTAACACACAGCTCCTTTCTCTATATGCAAAGTAGAGAGTGTCCTGACTTGCCTGCTCACCCCCTCCCCCCTCAAGGGGCTTTCTCCACACCAGGGAGAAAGCCTTGCATTACTGTGTGTAGTTACAGACAGAAGAACAGGAAGTGAGGATTTCTCAGAAGAAATAAGGACATTTAAAAGCAAAATCGAAGGATGAGGTAAGTGAAGGATGACTTCACTAAGGTAAAGGAAGCTATTTAGGGAAAAAAAATTACCTTTACAACCTCTTTAATCTCAGTATAAATACAGCTGTTCTGCTCAGCCCTCAGCGGCCAAGGAACACACCAGACAGGACCGGGATAAAGATGTGGAGAAGTTAAAGGTGTACATATCCCAAGCTTTGAACATCTCACTGAGCATTGTTCAATCCATCATCTGAAAATGGAAATAGTATGGCACAACTGCAAACCTACCAAGATATGGCCGTTCCACCTTAACTGACAGGCCGGGCAAGGAGAACATTAATCAGAGAAGCAGCCATGAGGTCCATGGTAACTGCAGAGATCGACAGCTCAGATGGGAAAATCTGTCCATAGGACACTATTAGTCGTGAACTCCACAAATCTGGCCTTTATTGAAGAGTGACAAGAAGAAAGCCATTGTTGAAGGGAAGCCTTTAGAAGTCCAGTTTGCAGTTTACGAGAAGCCATATGGGGAACACAGAAAACATGTGGAAAAAGGTTTTTTGGTCAGATGAGACCAAAATTGTATTTTATGACCTAAAAGCAAAACGCTATATGTGGCAGAAAACTGACACTGCACGTCACCTTGAACACGCCATCCACACCATGAATCATGTTGGTGTCAGTATCATGTTGGGCAGATGCTTTTCTTCAGCAGGGACATGGAAGCTTGTCAAAGTTGATGAGAAGATGGATAGAGCCAAATACAGGGCAATCTTAGTTAGAGGTTGCAAAAAACTTGAGACTGGGGGGCAGAGGTTCACCTTCCAGCAAGACAATGACCTTAAACATACAGCCAGAGGATGGAATGGTATAGCTCAAGGCTAATGTGTTAGAATAATCCAGTCAAAGTCCAGACCTAAATCCAATTGAGAATCTGTGGCAAGACTTGAAAATTGACAGAGCTTGAGCTATTTTGCAAAGAATAATGGGCAAAAATGTCACTCTCTAGATGTACAAAGCTGGTAGAGACATCCCCAAAATTACTTGATGTTGTAATTGCAGAGAAAGGTGGTTCTACAAAGTATTTACTCAGGGGGGCTGAATAGAAACACATGCCACACTTTTCACATATTTATTTGTAAAGAATTTTGAAAATCATTTATCATTTTCCTTCCACTTCACAATTATGTGCCACTATGTGTTGTTCTATCACATACAATCCCAATAAAATACATTTACATTTTTGGTTGTAACATGACAAAATGTAAAAAATGTCAAGGGGTATGAATACTTTTTCCAGGCACTGTGGGAACCATCTCTATGTTATGAGAGGTTATGAGAGGTGGGTAGATCTGACAACCCCTTTAGAAAAGGTGTAGTGTTATTAAAATCCATTTTTTTTGTAATAGGTTTTAAAATAAAAGGTATACAACTTCCCCAAAGATGCTGCTTGCAGGACTTTTTTTCCTGTCCCACAAGTGCACCACCCTAGTAAGAAAGCACTCACTCAGGCTTTCACATTGGGGAGGCATGAGAGGCGCTTTACAGGCGCTATTTTTAGCGCTAAAATAAGTGAAAGGCGCCTCAGTGTGAAAGGGGTCTAAACAATAAGCGAAAATAATGTTTTGTATGTTGCTGCTAAACCAGTCATGTGTTCCCACACAAAAAAATATATAAATAATAATAAAGGGCCAGATTCACACAAGAGATACGACGGTGTATCTCAGATACACCATCGTATCTCGGATTTTTACTAGTCCTATCTATGCACCTGATTCATAGAATCAGATACGCATAGATAGGGCTGAGATCCGACAGTGTCACACTGTGTTACACTGTCGGATCTTTTTTTTTTATTTAAAAATGGCGCCGGGGGCGTTCCCGCTGATTTACACTGAATAATATGTAAATCAGCGAGATACGCGAAATTCACGAACGTACGCGGACCCGACGCAGTGTTCTTACGTCGTTTCCGTAGCGCGGTACCCGTCGTATACTTACCCCTTCTAAAAGCAGGGGTAAGTATTGTTAAGTATGGCCGTCGTTCCCGCGTCGATTTTGAAATTTCCTACGTCGTTTGCGTACGCCGATTCACGAACACGCGCGTCGCAAGTCCCGCTCACGTCGCAACCACTGACGTCCTATTGACGTCAGTGGGAGCAATGCACGCCGGGAAATTCCCCGGACGACGCATGCGTATTTAAATCGGCGCGGGAGCGCGCCTGATTTAAATATGACACTCCCCTAGCCGCGGAATTTGAATTCCGCTGGGGGAGTTAGGATCCGCCGTCGCAAGTTTGGAGGTAAGTGTTTTGTGAATCTGGCCCTTTCCTCA